>NC_083408.1:63088825-63391856 GCF_020745735.1 Hemiscyllium ocellatum | reverse complement strand
AAAAGGTAAATTGCTTGATGATATTCAGCTCAGTTCCTTCAATGACAAGTCTTGGTGTATTACACTATTTTTGGTGCGCAGGCTGACATAGACATCCATTTTCGTTTGACATATTCCCAAGGAGTTGTGCTCCCTTGGAAATAAAAGGGTTGTTATATGTTCCAGGTTTGATCAACCCTGGGCCAAGAAAGTGTATTCATCAGTGAAAAAAGCTTCTGAAGAGATATTCTTGTGTCTATGCGTGAGCTTAAAGATGCCTGAGAGTGAAAAAAAAACCTCTTTGTGTCAAGAACAGATGTAAATTCACATCTCAAGGTCCTCTATTGCCTGCTGTAGTATTATGCTGAGCAAGATGGTGAATAATGTTAAGGCCAGTTCAAATCCTTTCTTTGTGTCCTAGAGATTTGCAAAGGACTTTAGAAGTCACTTGTGTCCTTGACCAGTCCCTATGATCTTTGTGAAAACTGCTTCACCATACTAAAGAGCCTAAGTGGACAACCACATTTTTCAAGAATTTTCTAAAGTCTATATGTGTTTGTATTGTTGTATGCTTTGAGATCTATAAAGGTGATGGTTAAGGTCTTGTTTTGCTCATAATACTTTTCCTGTATTTGAGAGCAAATACCACACAAGTAGTGCCTCTGTTGCTCTGTAATCACACTTGCTCTCTGGGAGATTTTCTCCAGCAAAGGTCGATGCAAGCCTAATCAAAAATATTCCAGTCAGGATCTTCTCAGAAATATATAGGATGATAGTAGGTATTCAGACCAGTCTGACTTTTCTCCATTGATTTTATATGGAGTGGTGATAATGACATCACAAGTATCCAGTGGAATCCTATCCTGTTCCCAGCTGGCCATGGAAAGTTGATGCTTGATTAACACAAGGACATAATGTTTTGGGTGGAATTCCATTGATTTAAAGAGCATTGTTACTTTTCATCTGGCAGGTACAGCTTCTCCAAGCTTGAACTCTTGCCAGTTCTTTTTTGAAAGGCTTTGGTTGGATTCACTTGATGGCTAGATCATGCACTATGTTCTCAGCACACAAGTGTGCCTCAAAAATGTTCCAGTCAGTGATCTAGACTGATTGCTTGTCAGTATTCACTTAATGGGAATAGTATGAGGAACAAATGGAGACTCTTACATATGGGTTCAAAGATGATAGTGCAAAGATGATAGTGCAAAGACAGGCAGAAATCAGAAAATAGGAAGAATATAAAGAATAACAAAAACAAATGCTATAAAAATTCATAAACAGAAGAACATTGGAGTTTGAGAGAAAGTTAACTCAAAATATAAAAAATGGATTGGAAAATGTTTTATAAATATTTTAAAAGATGTAAGTTCGCCCAGTGTAAGTTGTCCCTTTAAAAAGTGAATCTGGCAAATTAATAACAAAACTTAGAGATGAGGCAACTGAATTAAACAGGTATTTTGCATTGGTCTTCATTATAGAAAATACAAATAATATCCCAGAAGTAGCTATGAAATCAGGAAATGGAAAGGAGGGAGAAAGTCAGGAAAATTATAATCACCAGTGAAGTGGTACTAGGCAAATATTTGGAAATAAGTGAGTAAGAATATAAGAACTAAGAGCAGGAATAGCCAATTTGTACCCTCAAACCTGCTTCACCATTTATTACAATCATGGTTGATCTCATCTCAGCTTCAAATTCTCTTTCTGTCTGATCTCTATAGGTGTTCAACACAACATTATTTGAAAATCTATCTATCTCCTGTTTAAATTTACTAAATGACCCAAATCCATCACTGGCTGGACTAGTGACTTCCATAGATTCACAAAACTTTGAGAGAACTAATTTCTCCTCATTGCTGTTGTAAATCTGTTACCCCTTAACCTAAAGCTTTAACCTTTCATGTATACTAATAAGTCCTCAGCTCCTGATGGATCTCATCCTGGAGTCTTAAAGGAAGAGGCTCCTGTGATAATTGATGCATTGGTTTCAATTTGGCAAAATTCCATAGATTCGAGGAAGGTTCCATTAGTGTGAAATTAGCAAATAACTTCTTTAATCAACATGACTTTGTGAAAAAAGAATCATGCTTAATAAATGTTTTAGATTTCTTTGAGGAAACAACATCTGTGTGAATATAGGGGAAATGGTAAATGTACTGTATTTAGATTTCCATAAAACATTTGATAAAGTGTTACATCAAAGCTTCTGGCTCATTAAAGGCTGATTTGCAGTGGATAACATATTGACATGGATAAAATATTAGCTGGAATAATGAGAAACAGAGAGCAGTCACAAATGGGACGCTTTCTTGTTGGCAGTATGTAAAGTCTAAAATACATACACGTCAGTGCAGGAACCTCAACTCTTTGCAACTTGTACAACTGCTTTAAATGAAAGTACCTAAGGTATGGTTGTTAAAATCATTTGCGACACACAGGTAGAAAAGTAAGTTGTGAAGAGGACATAAGGAGGCTACAATGGGATATAGATAAGTTAGGTAAAAACAATGACTGCAGATGCTGGAGACCAGATTCTGGATTAGAGTGGTGCTGGAAAAGCACAGCAGTTCAGGCAGCATCCGAGGAGCAGGGAAATTGACGTTTTGGGCAAAAAGCCCTTCATCAGGAAAGATAAGTTAACTGAGTAGGCAAAGATCTGACAAATGGAGTATAGCAATGGAAAGTGTGAAATTGTCTATTTTGGCAGGAATAATAATAACAGAAGTATACTATCTAAATAGTAGAAATTTGCAGATCTCTGAAGGACCTGAGTTTTATCGTTCATCAATTGCAAATGGTTCACATGCAGGAACAGCAAGTAATTAGGAGACAAGGCAAATTAAATTCAACAGTAGGAAGGTTCACCTCAGTCATATGTAAACATTTATGCAACCACAGTTAGAATACTATGTACAGTATTAGTTTCTTTAAGCAAAAAATTCAGTGCATTAAAAGCAGTTCAGAGAAGATTTACTGGAATCATATTTGGATTGTTTTATGAATAAAACTTAGGATGATTGGGTTTATATCCACTGGAGCTTCAATTAAGAAATAACTTGATTGAAATATATAAATTCCTTAGGGGGCTTGACAGCATGAATGTAGGATGTATTTCTTATAGGAAAAATTAGAATTAGGCATCACAATTTAAAATACGAGGTTCTTGACTAAAGGCAGAAATGGTCCAAAATGTTTTCTCTCAGAGGACAATGAGTCCTTGGAACTCTCTTCCTCAAAAGCTGTCGCAAACAGAGTCTCTGAATAGTTTCGGATGGATATTTTGGAAGCAAGGGGCTGAAGGGATATTGAGGATAGACAGAAATGTGGAGTTGAGGACACAATCTGTTCAGCCATGATCTTATTAACTTGTGGAGCAACCTTAAAAGGCAAACTGGCCTATTCCTGCTTCTAATTCATATGTCTCTTTGTTCATCATGAAGGAAACTACAAAGAGCGGTGGTGCATTAGAGAATATGCAGCAACATTTTATACCAAGAGCCTAGCCATCTAGGTTAAATAACAATTTAAAACTTCCAGCATCAGCTGATTTTTGCTCTACAACTGTATAACAATGATAAAAGTTTAAAATCACAGTACAGTTTATCAGCTTTTGCTTGCAGTTTGTACGCAGTGTATCACTGCTTATCTCCAGTTCTGTACATACTGGATATGTTTTGTTATTCTAACTGGATGCAACTTGTCCTTTAGAGGAATAGGTGTAGTATTATTCATGGACTTACTTTTTACTGCTTAATATTTGGAATGCCTCAGACTTGTCATTATTTTGGTCATTGTCTTATTTCCTTCCTTAGCTTAATAAACCCCTCATGTTTTCCTCTATTATTATACCGTACGCTTTTCATTTAGAGTGCTGAAAAATATTCTAATATTAAATAGTTAGCATTTATTGAAATCAAATTCTCATTATTTAAATTTTCTCATTGATACCACCTATTACATAAATACTTAATAACAGCTGAGCTTTTTTCAATTAAATGCCCACAAACTATCTTTTCTTTCCATCTTTGAGTGAATTATATAAGTCCCTTTTCAAACTGCATCAGTTTTAGTGACCAGCCAAGGGAGAATTCTGTCACATGGATCCATTCCAATATGTCAATTGGACAGATACATGTCAGAAACTATTACGTTTAGAATTGAATTACCATGATAAAAATCAAACTTTTCTGAAGTATTTAAACTCAGAATCTGAATCAAACCGAAGAGGCACTCTTTTCTGACCTCAACTCTTGTGATTCATATCTAGCTATTCAATATCATCCAATAACTATTTGTAAGGTTAATAAAATTGGCACGTCAATGTTAAGCTGTCACCTGTCTCTCATGAGCTGCTTCAAGTAATTGTTTTAGTTGTTGTGTTGGTGATTCCAATGACTTCTTTCTTTGTCCCAATATTTATCTTCTAGTATTCCCAGAATTCTAAGTTTGACCCCCAATATGAATATATTACACGAGATTAAACGAAAGGACATATAAAGTCTTGTCCATAGATAGTGAGTTTGAAGTACTGATCAAAAGTTTGAAAAGTGCTGAAAATGTTATAATGAGAAGCTAGTATTATTAAAAGGCTGTTTTACCTACATTTAACTTCCCTTGCTCCAGGATTCGTAGCAGGTTATTTTGACCTGAAATGCATTCACTGGTTAACTTACTTTGTTCACTTAAAAGATAACTCCTCAAAGTTACGCTTTTGGTCATTTCTCCTAACTCTCTCATATCTTCCGAGTTTGTATTTCTCTCTCATCACAGTTTATATTTCTCTTTCTTTCTTGCCAGTTTGTGTTTTTCTTTCTCCCTCACGCCTGTTTCTTTCGTTTTTTCCTCTCCAACTTTATGCTTCTCTCTCCATCATGCTCGCAGTTTGAATGTTTTTTTAAGACTCACAATTCTATCTATCAAAGAGAAGAGAAGAAAATATGTCATGAATAAGTGTGTGGAAATCTAACCCCTTATCAGCATGCACAAGCACTGGTCTGACAGATTCTTCCCCCAGCTAGTACCTTGTCTGTGCATCCAATCATGTAACTTTCCCCCTAGATACCAGTAACCTTTAAAAAGAAATTCAAATTTTCAGCTAACAGCTGAGAGAAAGTCATATTAACATTTTGTTGTGGTTCAACATGATAAACAGCCAGGAAACTCATGGTAGCTGATAATTCTTTATCTGAGTGAATGCAAAGAGAGTCAAACTTAACAGGTAAGAGTTCAAAGTCATTATGTTCCTGTTAGACCAAAGAACAAAGAACAAAGAAAATTTACAGCCCAGGAACAGGCCCTTCGGCCCTCCAAGCCTGAGCCGATCCAAATGTACTGTCTAAACCTGTCGGTCAATTCCTAAACATTTGTATCCCTCTGCTCCCCATCTACTCATGCATCTGTCCAGATGCATCTTAAATGAACCTACCGTGCCTGCCTCTACCACCTCTGCTGGCAAAGCGTTCCAAACGCCCATCACCCTCTGTGTGAAGTACTTGCCGCGTGTATCTCCCTTAAATTTTCCGCCTCTCACCTTGAAAGCATGACTTCTCGTTTTTGAATCCTTCACCCTGGGACAAAGCTCGTCTCTATCCACCCTGTCTATATCCTTCATGATTTTGGAAACCTCAATCAGGCCCCCCCTCAATCTCTTTTTTTCTAGTGAAAATAAATCTAACCTACTCAACCTCTCTTCATAGCTAGCACCTTCCAAACCAGGCAACATCCTTGTAAACCTTCTCTGCATCCAAATCCTTTTGGTAATGTGGCAACCAGAACTGTGCACAGTATTCCAAATGTGGCTGAACCAAAGTCTTGTACAATTTTAACATGATTTGCCAGCTCTTATACTCAATACCCCGTCCAATGAAGGCAAGCATGCTATATGCCTTCTTGACCATTCTATCCACAAGTGCAGCAACCTTCAGGGTACAATGGACCTGCACTCCCAGATCTCTCTGCCATCAACTTTTCCTAACGCTCTTCCATTCATTATATAATTCGCTCTAGAATTAGTCTTGCCTAAATGTATCACCTCACATTTATCTGAATTGAAATCCATCTGCCACTTTTCCATCCAACTCTCCAGTCTATCTATATCCTCCTGTATTCTCTGATAGTCCCTTATGCTTTCTGCTACTCCACCAATCTTCGTGTCACCTGCAAACTTGCTGATCATACCAACAGTGCCCTCTTCTAGATCACTTATGTATATTACAAACAACAGTGGCCCCAATACTGATCGCTGTGGAACACCACTGGTCACCTTTCTCCATTTTGAGAAACTCCCTTCAACTACTACTCTCTGTCTCCTGTTGCTCAACCAGTTCTTTATCCACCTTGCTAGAAAACCCTACACACCATATGACTTCACTTTCTCCATTAGTTTACAATGGGGAACCTTATTAAATGCATTACTAAAGTCCATGTATATGACATCAACAGCCCTTCCTTCATCTAACAACTTGGTCACTTCGAAGAACTCTACTAAGTTGGTAAGGCACGATCTCCCCCACACAAAACCATGTTGCCTATCACTGATAAGCTCATTCTTTTCTAAATGTAAATAGATCCTATCTCTCAGTATCCTCTCCAGCAACTTCCCCACCATCAACGTTAGGCTCACTGGTCTGTAATTATCCAGAATATCCCTACTACCCTTCTTGTACAAGGGGACAACATGAGCAACCTTCCAGTCCTCTGGCATCTCACCTGTATTTAAGAATGCCACAAAGATATCTGTCAGGGCCCCAGCAATTTCCTCTCTCACCTCCCTTAGCAACCTGGGATAGATCTCATCCGGTCCTGGGTATTTGTCTACCTTAATAACCTTTCACATACCCAATACATCTTCCTTACCAATGCCAACGTGATCCAGACTAATCAAACTTCTATCTCTAATCTCAAGATTCATCATGCTCCTCTCCTTAGTGAACACTGATGCAGAATCTCACCCATTCTCTCAGATTCGGCACACAGCCTTCCTTCATTATCTTTTAGTGAACCAATCCTTTCTCTAGTTATGCACTTGCTTCTTATATAAGAATAAAATGCTTCGGGATTTTCCTTAATTCTGCTTGCTAAAGCTATTTCATGACCCCTTTTAGCCCTCTTGGTTCCTTGTTTAAGACTGAAAGATAAGGCAGATATGATTTGAGAACAATGAAGGCATAATGATACTGAGGTCCTAGTCAAGAATGAAAAGGAATCATGTATTAGATATAAACAATTGGGATCAAATGTATCTATTGAGCAATATAAAGGGTGCAGGGGCATTTTTAAGATGGGGATCATAAGAACTTAAGAACACAAGAACTGGGGCAAGAGTGGGCCATCTTGCCCTTCAATAAGATCACAGCTAATCATCTTGTGGTCTCAGCTCCCTTTAGCCCTGTTGTCATCATATCCCTTAATTCCATAATTGTTCAAACAAAATCTATCTTAGCTTTAAAACATTTATTGAAGTTGCATCAACTACTTCACTGGGCAGGAAATTCCATAGATTCACAACACTTTGGGTGAAAGAAATTGTTCTCAATTCAGTTCTAAATCTGCTCCCACTAATTTTGAGACTATGCCTCATGTCCTAGTTTCACCCGCCAGGGGAAACACCCTCTCTGCATCTACCTTATCTATTCCCTTCATGCATTTATATGTTTCTATAAGATCCCTCCTCTTTCTCCTAAATTCCAATGAATATAATCCCAATCTACTCAGTCTCACTTCACAAGTTAAGTCACTGATTACCAACAATAATAGCACTCATTTATCTCCACACATTTTGCTTCCTGTTAGTCAACCAATCCTCTATCTATGCTAATACTTTACTCTTAATGTCATGCATCTACATCTTATGCAGCAGCCTCTTGTTTGCCACCTTGTTGGCGACCTTTTGGAAATTTAGGCACACCACATCTACTGGGTCCCCATTGTCCACCGTACTCATAACGTCTTCATTGAATTCCAAAAGATTAGTTAAGCATGACCTGGTGTTGTGTGACTTTTAACTTCGCCCACCCCAATCTACACTGGCACCTCCACATCATGTCTTCCATGATAATGATTGTTTCCAGGTCCCCACCTACCTTTGTCCTTTTGTCCATTACTGGCATGTTATTCATGTCCTCTACTGTAAAACTAAAACAAAATACTTGTTCAACGCCTCAACTATTTCATCATATTCCATAACTAAATACACCTCCTCATTCTCTAAAGGGCCAATGTTTACTTTAGCTACTCATTTTCGTTTTATATATTTATAGAAGCATTTGCTATCTGTCTTTATTCTGTGCTAGTTTTTTCTCATGTTCTATCTTACTTTGTTTATAGCTGTTTTTGTGGCTTTCTGTTGACCTTTAAACTTTCCCAACCTTCTAGTTCTTCACTGATCTTCAACACTTTGTATGCCTTCTCTTTCAATTTGATAGCCTCCTTAATTTCCTTAGATACCCATGCCAAATTACCCCTTTTCCTGCAGTCCTTCCTTTACACTGGAATATACTTTTGCTGAGCATTTTGAAAACTTGATTTGAAAGTCCTCCTCTGCTCATCAACTGTCCCACCATAAAGTCTTTGCTTCTAGTCTACTTTAGCCAAATCCTCCCTTATCCTTTTGTAGTCTACCTTGGTTAAGCACAGAATCCTGGTATTGGAATTTATCAGGAAGGCAACGATGGGATATGAGATGGCCTTGGCAAATAAGGTTATGGATATCACAAGGACAGGAATGGTTGTTGAATGTTTCAAGGTTTAGATGCTTCAAAAGGAATAAGGAGGGAAGTAAAAGAGATGGGAGAGTGGTATTGCGAATTAGGGATAGTATCATAGCTGCTGAAAGGGAGATGGTCGAGTAGGGTTTGTCCACAGACCCAGTATAGGTGAAAATCAGAAACAGAAAAGGAGTAATCACTTTTTATTGGGAGCTTTCTATAGATTCCCCAAACAGCAACAGAGACATGGAGGAGCAGATTGAGAGGCAGATTTTGGAAAGGTGCAGAAGTAACATGTTGCTGTCATGAATGACTTCAACTTCCCTAATATTGATTTGAATCTCCTTAATGCAAATAGTTTGAATGGAGCAGATTCGATCATGTGTGTCCATGAAAGATTCCTGACTCAATATGTCAATAGGCCAACTAGAGGGGAGGCCATATTGGATTTGGTGCTTGGCAACCAACCAGATCAGATGGCAGATCTCTTGGTGGGAGAGCATTTCGTTGATACTGATCATAACTATCTGACCTTTACTATAGTCATGGAGAAGGATAGGAGCAGATAGTATAGGTAAGTATTTAAATGGGGGAGGGGGGATTACAGTGCTATTAGACAGGAACTTTCGAGTATAAATTGGGAGCAGACATTCTCAGGCAAATACACGACGGAAATGTGGAGGTTGTTTAGGGAGCATTTGCTGCGAGTGCTGGGTAGGTTTGTCCCACTGAGTCAAAGAATGAATGCTAGGATGAAGGAACCTTGGATGACGAGGGATGTGGAATATCTAGTGAAGAGGAAGAAGGAAGCTTACTTAAGGTTGAGGAAGCTGAAAATGTGTTGCTGGTTAAAGCGCAGCAGGAGAAGCAGCATCCAAGGAACAAGCCCTTCATCAGGAATGAGGAAAGTGTGTCCAGCAGGCTAAGATAAAAGGTAGGGAGGAGGGACTTGGGGGAGGGGCAATGGAGATGTGATAGGTGGAAGGAGGTAAAGGTGAGGGTGATAGGCCGGAGTGGGGTGGGGGCGGAGAGGTCAGGAAGAAAATTGCAGGTTAGGAGGGCGGTGCTGAGTTCAAGGGAATTGACTGAGACAAGGTGGGGGGAGGGGAAATGAGGAAACTGGAGAAATCTGAGTTCATCCCTTGTGGTTGGAGGGTTCCTAGGTGGAAGATGAGGCACTCTTCCTCCAGCCGTCGTGTTGTTATGTTCTGGAGATGGAGGAGTCCAAGGACCTGCATGTCCTTGGTGGAGTGGGAGGGAGAGTTAAAGTGTTGAGCCACGGGGTGGTCGGGTTGGTTGGCCTGGGCGTCCCAGAGGTGTTCCCTGAAGCGTTCCGCAAGTAGGCGGCCTGTCTCCCCAATATAGAGGAGGCCACATCAGGTGCAGCAGATGCAATAGATGATGTGTGTGGAGGTGCAGGTGAAATTGTGGTGGATATGGAAGGATCCCTTGGGGCCTTGGAGAGAGGTAAGGGAGGAGGTGTGGGCGCAAGTTTTGCATTTCCTGCGGTTGCAGGGGAAGGTGCCGGGATTGGAGGTTGGGTTGGTGGGGGGTGTGGACCTGATGAGGGAGTTACGAAGGGAGTGGTTGTTGTGGAATGCTGATAGGGGAGGGGAGGGAACTATATCCGTGGTGGTGGGGTCCGTTTGGAGGTGGCGGAAATGATGGCGGATGATACGCTGTAAACGGAGGTTGGTGGGGTGGTAGGTGAGAACCAGTGGGGTTCTGTCCTGGTGGTGGTTGGGGGGGGCGGGGCTCAAGGGCGGAGGACCAGGAAGTGGAAGAGATGCGGTGGAGGGCATCGTCGATCACGTCTGGGGGGAATCTGCGGTCTTTGAAGAAGGAGGCCATCTGGGCTGTACGGTATTGGAACTGGTCCTCCTGGGAGCAGATGAGGCGGAGATGAAGGAATTGGGAATATGGGATGGCATTTTTACAGGGGGCCAGGTGGGAGGAGGTGTAGTCCAGGTAGCTGTGGGAGTCAGTCGGTTTATAGTAGATGTCTGTGTTGAGTCGGTCACCCGAGATAGAAATGGAAAGGTCTAGGAAGGGGAGGGAGGAGTCTGAGACAGTCCAGATGAATTGGAGGTCGGGATGGAAGGTGTTGGTAAAGTTGATGAACTGTTCAACCTCCTAGTGGGAGCACGAGGCAGCGCTGATACAGTCATCGATGTAGTGGAGGAAAAGGTGGGGGTGGTGCCAGTGTAATTGCGGAAGATGGACTGTTCCACATATCCTACAAAGAGACAGGCATAGCTGGGACCCATGCGGGTGCCCATGGCAACTCCTTTAGTTTGGAGGAAGTGGGAGGATTGGAAAGAGAAGTTGTTCAGGGTGACAGTACCAACCAGTACCCTTCCACTGACACCCTCCTTCGACTGAAAATGTGTTGCTGGTTAAAGCACAGCAGGTCAGGCAGCATCCAAGGAACAGGAAATTCAACGTTTCGGGCCAGAGCCCTTCATCAGGATGCTGCCTGACCTGCTGTGCTTTAACCAGCAACACATTTTCAGCTCTGATGTCCAGCATCTGCAGACCTCACTTTTTACCCTCCTTCGACTGACTGAACTGGTATGCGGAACCTACTTTAAGGTTGAGGAAGCAATGATTAGACAGAGCTCCAGAGGAATATCAGATAGCCAAGAAGAAACTGAAGAATGGACTTAGGAGAGCAATAAGGGGGCATGAAAATGCCTTGGCTGGTAGGATTAAGGAAAACCCCAAGGCATTCTATACTTTTGTGAGAAACAAAAAGATGGCCAGAGTGAGGGTAGGGCCAATCAGGGGTAGTGGAGGGAACTTGTGTCTGGAGTCCGAAGAGGTAGTGGAGGTCCTTAATGAATACTTTGCTTCAGTATTCACTAGTGAGAATTCACTTGTCGTTTGTGAGGACACTGTGAAACAGGCTGATACGCTCAAACAGATTGATGTTACAAAGAAGGATGTGATGAAAAGTTTGAAAAACACGAGGATAGGCAAGTCCCCTGGGCCAGACAGGATATAATCAAGGTTCCTACAGGAAGTGAGGGAAGATATTGCTGTGTTTTTGGCAATGATCCTTGCACCCTCACTATCCACAGGAGTAGTACCAGATCAAAGTTTGGGAGAAGATTTGTAGCTCGGGTGCTCGTTGTTGTGGTTCTGTTCGCCGAGCTGGGAATTTGTGTAGCAAAGTTTCATCCCCTGTCTAGCTGAAATCCTCAGTGCTTGGGAGCCTCCTGTGAAGCGCTTCTGTGATGTTTCCTCCGGCATTTATAGTGGTTTGTCTCTGCCGCTTCCGGTTGTCAGTTCCAGCTGTCCGCTGCAGTGGTCGGTATATTGGGTCCAGGTCGATGTGTTTGTTGATAGAATCTGTGAATTCACAGATTCTATCAACAAACACATCAACCTGGACCCAATATACCGGCCACTGCAGCGGACAGCTGGAACTGACAACCGGAAGCGGCAGAGTCAAACCACTATAAATGCCGGAGGAAACATCACAGAAGCGCTTCACAGGAGGCTCCCAAGCACTGAGGATGTCACCTAGACAGGGGATGAAACTTTGCAACACAAATTCCCAGCTTGGCGAACAGAACCACAACACATAGTACCAGATGATTGGAGGGTGGCCAATGTTGTTTGTTCAAGAAAGGGAACAGGGATAACCCTGGAGATTACAGACCAGTCAGTCTTACATTGGTGGTGGGCAAATTATTGGATTTATGATTATTTGGAAATGCATAGCTTGATTAGAGATAGTAAACATGGCTTTGTGAGGGGCAGATCATACCTCACAAGCCTTCTTGAATTCTTTGAGGATATGACAAAATACATTGATGAAGGTAGAGCAGTGGATGTGGTATACATGGATATTAGCATGATGTTTAATAAGGTTCCCCACTGTAGGCTCATTCAGAAAGTAAGGTGTCATGGGATACAGGGAAATTTGATTAGATACAGAATTGGCTGGCCGACAGAAGACAGAGAGTGGTAGTAGATGGAAAGTATTCAGCCTGGAGCTTGGTAACCAATGGTGCAGTAGGGATCGGTTCTGCGACCTCTGCTCTTTGTGATTTTTATAAATGACTTGGATGAGGAAGTGAAAGGGTGGGTTAATAAGTTTGCCAATAACGTGAAGGTTGGTGGAGTTGTGGATAATGTGAAAGGCTGTTGTAGGGTGCAACGTGACATTGACAGGATGCTGAGCTGAGCTCATAAGTAGCAGATGGAGTTCAACCTGGAAAAGTGTGAAGTGATTTATTTTGGAAGGTTGAATTTAAACGGAGATTACAGGATTAAAGGCAGGGTTCTTGGCAGTTTGGAGAAACAGAGGGATTTTGGGGTCCATGTCCATAGATCCCTCAAAGTTGCCACCCAAGTTGAAAGGGTTGTTAAGAAGGCATATGGTGTGTTGGCTTGCAATAGCAAGGGAATTGAGTTAAAGAACCATTATATAATGCTGCAGCTTCATAATGCCGTGGTTAGGTAACACATGGAAGACTACGGTCAGTTCCGGTCACCTCATTATAGGAAGGAAAAGGAAGCTTTAAAGAGGACATTTACCAGGATGCTACCTGGACTGGAGGACATGTCTCATAAAGAAATGTTAAGGGAGCTACGGCTCCTCTCATGAAGAAAGGTTGTGGGAGCTAAGGCTTTTCTCATTAGAGCAGAAGAGGATGAGAGGTGACTTGATAGAGGTGTACAAAAGAGAGATTTTGTCCCAGTGTGGAAATGGCTATCACGAGGGGGCATAATTTTAAGGTGATTGGAAGAAGGTTTAGGGGGGATGCCAGAGGTCCAACCTATCTAAACCTCTGAATATCTTAAATGTCTCAATTAAGTTACCTCTCAACCTTCTTCTCTCTAGCGAAAATAGACTCAAGTCCCTCAGCCTTTCCTTGTAAGACCTTCCTCTATACCTGGCAACATCCTAGTAAATCTCCTCTGAACCCTTTCCACAGTTTCCATATCTTTCCTATAAAACAGTAACCAGAGCTGTACATAATACTCCAAGTGCGGCCGCACCAGAGTTTGTACAGCTGCACATGACCTCATGGTTCCGAAACTCAAATCCCTCTACGAACAAAAGCTAAAACACCGTATACCTTCTTAATAACCCTATCAACTTGGGTGGCAACTTTCAAGGATCTGTGTACCTGGACACTGAGATCTCTCTGTTCATCAACACTACCAAACATTTTACCATTAGTCTAGTAGTCTGCATTCCCATTACTCCTTCCAAAGTGAATCACCTCACACGTTTCACATTAAACTCCATTTTCCACCTCTCAGCCCAGCTCTGCAGCTTATCCATGTCCCTCTGTCGGGGTGGGACCATTCGCTGCAGCCATTAACCACTGCCCTTTCACCGCCGAGGATGCTTAGCCACCGCCCATTGGTCACTGAGGACGATTCGCCACCGCAAGTGTTTGTCACTCATTTTTATGTGTAAACCAATAAAATGATATTTATTTCACCTCTTTTTTCATCAATATGTTGTTTCATAAATAAAGGGGACTGAGAAGTATGAAAGAACAGGCGGGAGGGAAAGCAATCAGTACATATATATATTTCCGGTGGCGAATAATCTCCAGAGGTCAAATGACCCCAGTGGAGAAATGCTGGTGGTGAACCGGCAGTGGTTAATCGGCGGCAGCAAATGTGCTGTCGCGAATCGTCACCAACCCCCTCTGTAACCTATAACATCCTTCGTCACTATCCACAACTCTACCCTCTACCGACCTTAATGTCATCCGCAAATTTATTAACCCATCCTTCTGTGCCCTCATCCAGTTCATTTATATCAATGACAACAGCAGTGGATCTAAAACAGATCCTTGCGGTTCACCACTACTAAATGGACTTCAGGGTGAATATTTCCCATCAACCACCACCCTCTGTCTTCTTTCAGCTAGTCAATTTCTAATCCAAACCGCTAAATCACCCTCAATCCTATGCCTCTATATTTTGTGCAATAGCCTACCTGATCAAATGCCTTATTCAAATCCATGTACACCACACCAACTACTTTGCCCTCATATGGTGTATATCCTCTTCTGGATTACAATGTCCAGTTCTGGTCACCCTGTTATATGAAAGATATTATTAAGTTAGAGAGGATTCAGAAAAGACATAACAGGAGAATTTGAGTAATAAGGAGAGGCTGGATAAGCTAGGACATTTTTGCACTAGAGCATAGGAGATTGAGGGGTGACCTTATACAGATTTTTAAAATCCATGGGGAATGTGGGCATATAGGCAAGGTGAATGGCAGATGTCTTTTCCCTAAGGTGGAAGATTTCAAGCTTATTTTTAAGATGAGAGAAGAAATATTCCAAAAAAAGACACAAGGTGCAAGTTTTTTATACAGAGAATGTTTTGGTTGTGGAATGAACTTTCAGAAGAAGTGTTTAATGCAGGTACAGTTACAATGGTTGGAAGATATTTGCATGTGTACACGAAAAAGAAATGGTTGGAGGGATATGGACCAACTGCACACAGATGGGACTTGTTTAATTTGGAATGATGGTCAGCATGGAATGGTTGGACCAAAGGGTCTATTACCGTGCTGTATGGCTCTCTGACTAAATGCTGTGAGTTAAGGTAAATGGCAGGAGGTTTAGATAAGCAGTCAAATAGGCTGTTTAGCCTTGGTAGGTATAAAAAAAACAGTGTTATATGTTTGCATCAGAATGATTCATAGCTTGAGGAGAAACTTGGAGGATTTTCAGTGCTCTCATGACAGTACTTCTTTTTGATGTTAAGTATCCTTGGAAATGGAGTGAAATTTGTCAGAGAAATCTTGGTAACTCAGTGCATTATTTGTGTATTATTTTCAGTTAATTTGCTGTCGAGAAAGAATTTGGAAGAAAGATTAATGAAGAGGATTGTGCACTGAGATAGTCAGCCCTTCTATTATTAGCCTGTAAACTGTAAGTCAGTATTATTTCAGGCATTTCTCATCAGTTCGGATTAACACATGGGCTGTAGCATTCTTTATATATGGTGATTGATAAAACTGAATAATGGGAAGCTGCGATTAACTGAAATAATATCAATCATACACGAATCCCTCCAGTCATGGATAGACATTGCTTCCATTACTGCCAATGACTGGCCATTTTGATTGAATTGAATCAAGACAGGTACATCAAATGCTCTATTCTTTCTGAATTTCAAGGGAGTTCACAAGCTCCTCCTCACAGCTCGAATGCTAGTGACTTTGATTGATGGTTATTTCTGCTTCCTTTATTAAACAGTTGTTGTCCTGACAGGCTGCAGCTCTCAGAGATGGCAGCTTGGTGGCTAGAGACTTCCCCTCACTGAATGAAACTGGCAGCTTTCAGTCTGAGAGTAAGATTGAACAAAAAGGTAGCTGGTGTGTTAGTAACAGGCAGATAACAGCTGTGAGGCTGAGTTGCTTAAAGTTCAATACCAGTCTAACACGCCAAATCACTTCAGTTTAAAAGTTAGAATTAGTAAGTGTATGGCTGAAGATTCAAACTTTGTTGGATAATATATTGCAACATTTTTATGCTATATGCTGAGAATTGTAGGAAATATAAATTCTTATGTCATGAACTGCTCAATTTTGTCATCTAGCTTAAATAAATAATATAAACTTACTGGTTGAAGTCTGCATTTCAGATTGAGACCAGTATTTACTGAGTATGTTGTCGGTAAAGAGAGAAGTTTCATGTGGTGATGATTTGTGCAAGTGTTTTCTGTTGTAACAGCTCCTTTTCTAGATATTTTGCAGATATTTGAGGATATACACAGAAAATGCAGCAAATGTGCGGTGAGTCTGTCACAGTCATGGGAAACAGATGAATTGTTTATGCTTCAAGTCAATGGCTTATTATCAGAACGTTGTAGATAAATGCAGAAAGGATGTTTTCGATGACTAGGTAATCCAGAACCGGGGTTACTGTTTAAGTACATGGGGTAGGCCATTTAGGATAGAGATGAGAGAAATTTCTTCTCCTAGAGAATGGTGAGTCTGTGGAATTCTCTCCCACAGAAAGCAGTTGAGGCCAAAACGTGAAATGTTTTCAAGAAGGAATTAGATATAGTCCTTAGAGCTAAAGGGATCAAACAGTTTATGGAGAAAGCAAGAACAGGGTACTAAGTTGAATGATCAGTCATGATAATATTGAGTGCTGAAACAGACTCCAAGGGCTGAATGACCTATTCCTGCTCCTATTTTCTATGTTTCTTTACTGGTCCAGGTACAGAGTTAAATTTGGAATTTTCACAAAGTAAAATGAGCGGGTAATGGGCTTAAAGTATTAATATAATTGTGACTACAGTAAAGAGAACCTTCAATATTTGGTCAAGGGAGATAAATACTCTCCTCATTGAATATTCTTCTCTGGATGTTCACTACCTTAAACTGAAGATACATATTCACAATGTCACGACTCTAATTGGCTTAAAATGAGCTTCTAATGCTGTAACCTCATCATCACAAAAACTGGCCACTTTTGCCAATTTAGCTGTGATTAAATTGATCTCCAATCGTGGATGGATATTGGGAGAAAGTTATATGCAGGCAAACTGAAAACGTCTGTAACGGTCTGTGTAGGCCAGTCTTGAAATCTTTCATGATTAATCTTTTTCAGATAACAGCAGGAAAGACCTGATCAATCTCCTAACTTATTGTACATATTTCTGTCTTTCAGGCCAGGCTTAGCCTCTTAATGAATTCATTTTGCCATTGACAGCAGACAACACTCAGCAGTCATGTGTCTTCTTTGCCACATTTTACCCAGGATTATCTGAAAGCAGCCTTAAAGAAATACTTTCTTTACTGTTCTGTATCTGAGGATTTCTCATCATAACAGACACCAAAGTGATTAGCCAGAATATTGAATGTTACTGCAGGAAGGTCACCAATGGAATTCTATGAATTCCAGCCTTTCTTGATTTTGGACCCAAACATTAACTCTACTTTCTCTGCACAGATGCTGCCAGATCTAGTACGTTTCTACAGCAATTTCTGCTTTTGTTTTTAATATTGAGGGTTATGCTA
Source organism: Hemiscyllium ocellatum (assembly GCF_020745735.1). Lineage (NCBI taxonomy): Eukaryota > Metazoa > Chordata > Chondrichthyes > Orectolobiformes > Hemiscylliidae > Hemiscyllium > Hemiscyllium ocellatum. The sequence goes on along the minus strand of NC_083408.1, from coordinate 63,374,156 downwards.
GGAAATTCCCCTGTTCCTGGAACCCTCCAAAGGTCTCCATTTAGAAAGGGCAATTGAATACATTCCAATGAAATTACGTATATACGTACGCATTAAATACATTGTCTAAGCTCTGAGTAAGTATTCAAGTGATGGCATGCTCATGCCACATACCTTCTTTTTGTAAAAGAGAAGGAACAGAGTTTCTATCTGCTTGAGATTGCTATTCCTCAGAAAATCTGGCCCCCTCATGAATTTCAGTCCATTCAGCCTATAACAGCTGAACAGCCGATTGTCACTTGAAGCCATTCTCAGATTTTTAAAGGCTGTATTCTACTTTTCTCCACTCCCCTCTCCCACCCACTCTGTAATCCCATTTTCCCCTTGAGTTGCTTTCAGCCAATGCCAATGAGAAGGAGTTGGCCTATTGACTTCCAGTAGGGTCAGTAGTGGAGTGGATCAGTAGTAGAAACCCAAGTTCAGAAGTCTAACATCACAACCATTGGCTATCTGATTTTTGTTTTTACCGTTGTGAATGGAATGAATATATATTACTGGGTGACAGTGAGGTCTGCAGATGCTGGAGAGCAGAGTTGAGAGTGTGATGCTGGAAAAGCACAGCAGGTCAGGCAGCATCCGAGGAGCAGGAAAATCAGCATTTTAGGCCGGAGCCCTTCATCAGGTTCCTGATGAATGATTCCGGCCCGAAACGTCAATTTTCCTGCTCCTCGGATGCTGCCTGACTTGCTGTGCTTTTCCAGCAACACACTCTCATACCTTACTGGCTGCCTTACCAGAGAACACAGGTGATGTTCATGTCTCCAGAGCGGATATTGGTTGCTTCCTTACTTCCGTTTTACCTAATAATGCACTTAAAACCTGAGTTGTGTGAAGCAATAAATTGAACAAACACACAGGTCACAGCTGAGGCCCTTTATTGAGATTTTAAAGCTACTCATTTTTTGCACTGTGTGCTCATGAGGTTCTGAAAGGGTACTTATGTTTGGACTACATTTCCAAATAGATAACATTTCCCTTATTTCAGATCCTTTGACATTGAAAAGCAGAGCAAGGTCAATGCCCTGACAGGGGCATAAACAACCTGTGAAGCTTGGGCAAGCTGAGAATGATTGAAAATTAACTCGGTATTGGAATCTGTGGAATGTACTAACTAAATAGCTTAAATGTGGTTCCACTGTGTGTCTTTCAATTAGGAGGAGTTGTGAATTCTACATTGACAGCCTTTGTGCTGAAAATAACAAAACAAATCTGGAATAGGCTGTCTTGTCTCACCGAGGTCCTGGGAAGATGACTATATTTGCTTGAGAACAAGTAACTCCATCACACATCACAAGCTTAGAAATGAGACACCAGCCTGAGGAAACCTAGAATTTACCAGGCTGCCACAGAGATCATATTGTTGTTGGTGGAAACCTTCTCTACTCAGTTGATGGCAAAAGATATCAGCTGTGGTTCAATTGTTAACTTCCTTAGTGCTGCATTAGAAGCATTTGGGTGTCAAACACAGTTCAGAGACTCGAGAGAGCATGACCATGTCAGGGTCTACATTTTAGGTCATAAAGTCATACAGCATGAAAACAGATTTGTCTGTGCAACTTGTCCCTGCTGACCAGATATACTAAACTTCACTGTTCTGGACACATACAGATTCCAGCCTTTGTGATTAGCCAGCATTGCATTTCATCATTGCATATTCGTTAGTGACAGAAGGGGTCTTTGGTTTCATTCATTTCACTGATCATGCAGCTGTAGGGAGAGTGCTTCCTTTTATGAATAAAACCTACTTAGACAGAGATTTGAAATGAAGAACATTTCTATGTTTTCAAGAAAAAGTTAGGCAGTAGGACTAATGGTGAGCTCTCTCAAAGAACTGACACAGAACTCCTTTTATGCTATAAGATTCTACGATAATAAATTTCTAAAACAGATATTCCACATGCTATCATGATAAAATTTAAGATTTAGCACAGAATTGAGAAGATACATTGTATCAGTTTTATGGATTATGTGCATCTTTTATATGCTTGAAACACAACAAGTTTTACAAATGTTTTTCCCTCTTTCACTTCTACATTTTTCACAAAGAACATTACATCTCTCACTGTTGTTTTTCTGTATTACTAACCATGATTGTGTGAAAATCGCAATCAATTTAAGAACTGTTGAATTTTTAACTTGTGAACCTAAAAAATGGGGAAAGTGAGGACTGCAGATGCTGGAGATCAGAGCTGAAAATGTGTTGCTGGAAAAGCGCAGCAGGTCAGGCAGCATCCAAGGTGCAGGAGAATCGACGTTTTGGGCATGAGCCCTTCTTCAGGAATGAGGAGGGTGTGCCAAACAGGCTAAGATAACAGGTAGGGAGGAGGGACTTGGGGGAGGGGCGTTGGAAATGCGATAGGTGGAAGGAGGTAAAGGTGAGGGTGATAGGCCGGAGGGGGGTGGGGGCGGAGAGGTCAGGAAGAAGATTGTAGGTTAGGAAGGTGGTGCTGAGTTCGAGGGTTGGGACTGAGACAAGGTGGGGGGGGAGGGGAAATGAGGAAACTGGAGAAATCTGAGTTAATCCCTTGTGGTTGGAGGGTTCCTAGGTGGAAGATGAGGCGCTCTTCCTCCAGCCATCATGTTGCTATGGTCTGACAATGGAAAAGTCCAAGGACCTGCATGTTCTTGGTGGAGTGGGAGGAGGAGTTGAAGTGTTGAGCCACGGAGTGGTTGGGTTGCAAATACCTTCTCAATGCAGAGTGATGGGTGATGGGTGATGGGTTCATCCTGACCCACCCAGTGGAATTTGTATCAATTGGAATGGAATTAATGCCTATTAGGTGCAAGGGACCTCTCAACTTCCTCAAAGCATATCAAATATTCCCATGTAGGTCTGAGACCTAAACTTCAATATAACAACTCCTGACAAGCATTTTGTCATAACCCACAGCCAACGTTATTTTCTAACCATATTACTGGATACTTTCAATGTTGATTGCCAGGGTTTGCTTTTTGAAATATATAACGCACATTGTCAAACCCTGACTGCAGCATGTGAATCTTCACCAGGATTGTTTTGGAAATTTCTACAGTTGAGAATTGCAACTGGCATTCTGGGAGAAAAGTATATTGCATTTATTGTTTGCTTTGGTGCACTTTGGTATGGCTCAGGAGCAAGTTTATATTACATGGGTTATTGATAGTAAAGCAGAGTTAATTTATTAAGGGCTTAATAATCCTTACTTCAAGCCAAATTGTTTTAGCCCCTGTGCTCAAGGATACAAATTTTTGACTAAATCATCGCAGAACAGCAGAATGGCATATTTTATGTTTTTCTGAATTCAATAGCCATTCTGTTGGAAGGAATTGAGTGAGTTGACACAATGCATGTTAAAATGTTCCACTGAATGTAACCGAACGTCTCAGGAAAGTGTTGCTTTTCAAGAAAAACAATTCCAAAATTATAATGGAGTACTTAATGCCACTGTTAGGAAAAGAAGAAAATGTTCCTTTCAAGAGATTATTAATGACGTCAATGCACAAATTAACAACAGACACTTGTAGTTAGTGTCACAGTCTGAATAATGAAGCTGACTACCCTGTCTCTTTCCTGAACTATCTTCAGATGCCACGATGTTTGGCTGTGTGATGGCCTTTTAATTAACAAACTATCGGCGCAGAATGCCAATTATACTATGAATAGCAGAAAATAAGTTAAGTGAAGCATTCAGATTTCAAAACTAACAGGTGGGTAACAGTTTGGTTTTGGAGAAGAGGTTTTATGTTTGACTTCTGGATCCCAAAATCAGAATTTAAAACAAGAGGGGTTTTGCCTGTTCGCTGGCCTGTGTTAGCTTTCTTGGGCAAGGTCTGCCCGAAATAAATACCCATTAGACACTGAACAGGTCTCTGTTGTATTTTGGGACAATGGGTGGAAATGCTTCCCATAAGGGTTGCCAAACAATCAGAGGCCAGCCAATCCTCATAGCCCATGCTCACCATGATTAGCAGTACCTGATGCCAGGAATAAACACAGTAGAAACCTCAGATTGACAAGAAACCAAGGCACAAGTAAGTGAAGGTGCGATGGGGCTCACTGGGAGGAGAGGGCACTAATGAAGAGATATTAGAGGAGCAGAAGAAAGGGCAGGAGAGGTGGGTGTCAGCTGCCGTTCACTATCCTTTCTTCCTGATGCCAGGTCCCTCAGGATTGATTACCTTTAAACAAACAGCCCCCAGAAATCCAGAATATTCAGCAGTTATTTAATTTAATCAGGCATGATACTTATTAACAAAATAGCGAAGGAGATTCCACGCAAATGTTCATAATGTCGTTGATAAAACAACTTAATCTTAAAACTGTGAATCTTTGCAGTTGTCCGAATTGAAATAAAGAAACCATTGGAAGTGCTTAAAAAATGACCTCTGAAAATAGTCCTGCTTCCACATACAACTGGTATTATGCCTGCCAGCTTGTAAATCTTGGCTGTGTTGCTCAACATCGGAAAACTCTCTGGAGACGTGCTGTCCATGAGCTTCTTTTGGCAGCAGGGCTGCTCAAAACCTACTCCTGCTCCCAGGCCTGTGATCAGAAAATGGGGGAGGACTGAAAAAAGGTGAGATTTTGGATTGGAAAAGGAAGATTCTGTTTATAAGTCAGAATCAGGGATCACAAGGAAAAGAAAAATGTCTTTTCTGTGTTTCAGATGTGACCCTGAACAAATATGTTGTTTATAGTTTAGGGAGGAGAAATCTCAACAACTTGGTCAATACTCACCAATTACAAGAATGTCAACCAAACTTGGAGAGAGCATTTGCATACTTATTGAGTTGTCTTTCCCTCTCACTGATGGTATCTTGTTTTATTCTCTTAAGGAACTTATAATAATTTGAAATTTCAAGCCTTCAGTGAAACAGAAGCAAAAAGTTACATCTTTCCAGAAAAATTTAGGAATAATACAACAAAATGCCTGCAAAGATATAGTGAAACACATCACAAAAGAGCATTAAAAAGCTATGGAGGGATAATAGCATTGTTATCCTTTCATCAAACTTATCCGTATAATTTTACATATGTACTAAGAGAACAAATGTGTGAATCCCTACCAGTAACTAAAAGTACCACAGTCTAAATTCAATGTTGGGTGTGTCTCTGAAGAATAAATTAGCTACAAGATAGAAGTCAATCTCTTTCAGAACGTGATTGCTACCATTTGAATAATCTCTCAAGAAAACAGACCCTGAATTGAATGTTTGGACTTGCATTTGTCACTCCAAAGCTTGGGGGCCTGAGGCTGGCTCAGTACTAACTTCAGCATTGTGTCAGAACCCAGAGGCTTGTCACTACCGTGGGGATTATGATTGATTACACCAGTAGTGGAGGGTTGGAGGGGTGGGGGAGGTGGTTCGCCATAAAAAGAATGACATACTGTGTTAACAATAATTAGGCAATAATATCACTGCAGCCAGGATAATCCAGAGCATTTTTTCTTTCAAAACTCTTCTTTCAATTTTCTATGTTTGAGTCATCAAGATCAGTATTTCATTTCCCACAAAATGGTCTTCAGTGAGTGTGAAGGTTGTGTTGGGTTGTTTCTACAAAGGAACATAAATTATCCAGTAATTGTGAATGGGTAGAAGGTTAGCCTGTACTTTTACACAGTATATATTGGTAGATACAATCATTTCTTCATGAGCAAACTTAGAAGCCAATGAAGAGCACAAAATATTTGTTCAGATCGCACATACAGAGCGTAAGTCACAATACAATACATAAGTATCAACACTTCATTATTTTCAGCAAAACATTTGCATGAGCAAAAGTTCTGAGAAATGTCACGTACATTAATTGTGCTGACCACATGCTGACACATTAAGAGCAATTTAGTTGCTGCTATTGATCCCCTCTTTCCCTGTTACTCTGTAAGTGTTCCCTGTTCAGGTGTTTATCCAACTCCCTTTTGAAAAGGAAAATTGCATTGAATTTAGACCAAACTCACAAATGTTTCCAACTTACTGTGTTTTCTGGAGTGCTGCTATACTTTGTCTGTCAGCAGAAGTTTTAGTTATTGCTGGGGACACATACGTTGTGCTATTAATTTAAACTTATAATTCTTCAAAGACACTTACAGAGAGTCCGTTCCAGATTGTTACCACTACCTGCATAACTCTTTCTTCATGTTGTCATTGGTTCTTCTGTTAATCACCTTAAATCAGAACTCTTTGGTTCTTAACACTGTGACTAATGCAGACAGTTTTTCTCTATATATTCTGTGGAGACCCATCATGATTTTAAATATCTCTCTTAAATCTTTTCTTCATCTTCTCTTCTTTTAGGAAAACAATCCAGCTTCTCCAATCTATCTATGTAATTAAAGTTGATCATCCTGAAATCATTCTTATAAATCTTTTCTGTATATACTCTCAAGTCGTTGTACCCTTCCGGAGGCCTGGTGCTCTGAGTAGGATTCAATGGGTTGAATTTAACCAGAAATCAGCAAAGTGTCAACTTTGGTGAGTTTCCTTGATGGGTTCTCTCCATGAGGCCTGCAAAATATCTCATGCTATTTTTTGAAACTGTGCACCACGTGTTATAGTGCTCCACTCAACATATCTTCCCTCTCATTGTGGGTGGAAGTATTCATTACTGCCAGGATCTCCTGGGATTCCAAGTGCTGGCATGATATTTATAACATTGTTGTGAACCAGATCTAATGCTGTCTGTCTATATCTGCCCTGCATAGTTTGTGCAAATTGGCAGCCTGTTTTGATGATATGAACTTGGAGGCCCTAGTGGATGGGATGGTGCAGAGGATGAATGTCCTTTTCCCCCAGGGCTAGCAGAGGAGTCCACCTCACCCGGTGTTGTCAGACTGGCCACCAGTGTTAGGGCAATACCACTGGTCTGGAGGAATGAGCAGCCATGTCACTGTCTCTGCTCACTGTGTGGGTAAGTACCATATACTTCTTTCTGCTAACTTACACTCACTCTATCTCTGCTACTACACCTCTCTTACTCCTCCTCTTTGACTCATTGCAGGTGAAAGTGGCCCACAAAGGGCAGAGAGCAGTGGAGTGCCATACATTAGGCTCCTCACTCCCGATGAGAAGAGGCTCCCAGCCTTGGCTAGTGAGGACTGCAATAATTCCTGTGGAGATGCCAAAAGATCCATGCCTTGACAATCTAAGAAGAAACATTGTTTGTTGTTGTGCTGCAGTCCCCTTGTTGCTATTGTGAATATACTTTTAAAATGGTCAAACTCCTACTCCTGAAAACAAACTCCTTTTTTTCACAAGCTTTTTCTCTTTGGTCTCCTGTAAGTACCTGTCAACATCAGCCCTCAGGCTGAGGATTATATCCCTCCCTCTGGATCGGGCACACAGCCTGTCTGGGTCCTTTAGCCACAAATGCCCAAGGGTCTCCTGCACAAAGCTCCAAGGCCACTGGAAGGCTCCCAGCTGTCAAGTCCAGGCTTGTACAGGATATACTTGGAGATAAAGGAAGAAAACCTTTATATGCGCATAACTGGCACAGATGAGATATTACTGTAAACATGTCCTCATATTTGTGAATATATATTCCTTTTTCATCACTGTTTAAGCCAATGACATTCTAGCTGCAAATAAAACAATAAAGCTTAGCCATCCTCCATGCCACTTAATGTTTTGTAGTCCAAGGTGTGATGTGAGCATCTCCAATGCCATGTGCAGGCAGTGGAACCTTGGAAGGTGATTGCTACTTTGGCAATTAGTTCAAGTCTTTTCAGGCTGCAATACAACATTTGTGTATCATAGCCATTAATGGGATTGATTTGTGACGTTACATGAGTGCTTGGGGCCAGGATTTGTTCTCCACACATTTGCTCAGTGCATTATGTTCACTTGTGGAATTTTGTGATCACAAGCATCTCTCAGCTACACTATGCGGGAATCTGTTTAACGCGATTGCACTTTGAAAGTCTCACGCCGCACAAAAGAGGAGTACCCTCCTTGACTGAATGAAATCCTTACCCTGCCCACTCTGGGTGTGGGGAATAACCATTTTCATCTCCATTGCATACATGACTATGACAGGAAGCAGCCTCAGTATCTCAATCTTGGTGACTTTCCAAAGTTTCATATTGTCTTCTTGATTGCTGTTTTGGTTAATTCCATCGGCTTTGCGCTTCCCCCAATCCCACCCACCCATTTATTTAACTCTTTGTTTCCCCACTTTATCCCTTGAGCCCTTAATATACCATCATATTGCACAGTCCCTCCAATAAAACCAGAGTGTTGATAACTAGTGCATCATCCCCACCCCCCAGCAAACATTGTGTCTTTCCTTGCTGTGCTGTATCTTAGCCTAGCACACCTCTCCCCCTTATATGTTGAGTTGTCCACTTCACAATTCTTGAAACCTCTGCATCACAGCATGCTGCCTCATACCTCACAATTTAATCCAGCGGCTTCCTTATCACAGCAGTGGATCCTGATAACCACCGATGATTTTCAGTAGAAAAGCTCAGGACTGGCTTTGCTCACTCCCTTGACCAACTGGACAGACAGCCCTAACTGATGACTGACTAAACTCTTGATTCATCAGAATCCCAACTAATTTACCAGAACTCCCTAGAATGATTGCATGAGACTTGTAGGACTAACTGGACAGAAGACAACTCCCCTTAAACATTGAGACTTGCCCATTTGGTTGAAGCACATGCAGTATGTTTGCCACATAGCCTGTGTGAATAAGGTACAAGTGCAAGATTGACAACTTGGTGCCATTTATCAATATGTCCAACTCCTTCACAGATGATTCCTGATTTATATAACAAGCTCCCTGGCTTTGTGCTTCTGCCAAGGTAAGTCAAGACAGAAATGCTCTGAGCCTTTAAGCTCTAATTGAGGGCTTGTATGTGGTTGACGTTAGCCTCAAAGAAACATATACATTTGCAATTTGGTAATAACATTTACAACTTGGTAATAAATAAAGATATTTTTAAGTTAATCAATCTGGTGGAATGTTGTGATAAAGCAACTACATGTTGCGCACAATGATAAAAAGGGCAAATTATAAAATTGAGCTTTCTAGATTAGATTACTTACAGTGTGGAAACAGGCCCTTCAGCCCAACAAGTCCACACTGACCCACACATTTACCCCTTCACCTAACAATATGGGCAATTTAGCATGGCCAATTCACCTGACCTGTACATCTGTGGAGTGAGGGAGGAAACCCACATGGACACGGGGAAAATGTGCAAACTCCACACAGTAAGTTGCCTGAGGCAGGAATTGAACCCAGGTCTCTAGCACTGTAAGGCAGCAGTGCTAACCACTGTGCCACTGTACTACCCTCTGCTTAAATATGCTCCCAAAACATGAGCTTTGAATGCAAACTGACATTACCCTTAAATTCATCAGCCCCTATGTTCCATTATTGAACTAACTGAATGTTGAACTGTCCAAATTTGCTTTGGCTGAATGCTTCCAAAGCACTTGAAGTTTTAAAAGGACTTACAAAAAGAGTGCCAGTTTTATTTTCACATCCAGATGAAATGCCACATGGACAGATTAGAATTTGATATGTGGAAAGGTGCGGACTATAATGAAGCTTATGTGTGGAAGGTTGGGAAAGAACAGAAGTGGTCAGCAAATTGATCATAGCCTCAGAAGCTACAATATTAACTTAATGGCTAAGACTACCTAGAAGCTATACGTCAGGTGGATAAGATGCTTCTTGAGTTGTTTGAAGGCAGAAGGAAAGAGGATTGCAAAAGCATGCATTTAATTTTGTGCAATTCTAATTCAACAGCAATTTTTAAATTCTGCCCCTTTTGTAACTGCAATAAAAGACCAGGTTGCCAGTTGTCCTCACTTGTTTAGCAATATCACCTTGTACCACTGGCACCTAGACCAGTGATTGTAAGAAGTAGAAAAGTAAGTCTTCAGCTTTTGGTAGAAATTGAACTATTGAAATGGAATGCTATTAATTACAACTGGAAACATGGTCATGATAGCCAGGATATGTGTTGATTCTGGCATTATATTTACTATGAGAGGATGTTGGGTAATCCAAGATGGAGGTCAGAAAAAAGTTGTGGCTGTAATAGCTGCCCCTTTTTTGAAGTATTTTAGGTATTGGAGGTGATTTTCTCGAATTCCAGGAGCAGTAATAACTGTTTTATAAGCTGATGTGTTGTTTTGGAGGATTTGGTGTAAAAGATCAAAACAATGGCACTTTAAAAAGGAGGAAGAGAGACAAAGGCAGAGATCACATGGTAAAATCATGAGTTATATAGATAGGGTAAATAGACAAGATCTTTTCCCTGGGGTTGGAGAGTCCAGAACTAGAGGGCATATATTTAAGATGAGAGAGGAAAAGATTAAAAGGGACCAAGTGGCATGGTGACTTAATAGTTAGCACTGCAGTCTCATAGTGCCAGGGACGCCGGTTCGATTCCACCCTCAGGTGACTGTCTATGTGGAGTTTACATATTCTCCCTGTGTCTGCATGAGTTTCCTCCCACAATCCAAAGGTGTGCAGGTTAGATTAATTGGCTATGCTAAATTGCCCATAGCATTCAGGAATGGATAAGTGTAGAGTAATGGGGAAGATTGTAGGGGTTCTATGAAATTCTAAGGGGCAATGTTTTCATGTATGAAATGAAGTAGTGGAGGCTGATGCAGTATTTAAAAGGCATCTGGATGGGTATATGAACATAGAATGTTCCAGCACAGTATAGGCCCTTCAGCCCTCAATGTTGCGCTGACCTGTGAAATTAATCTGATGCCTAATTAACTTACACCATTCCATTATTACCCATATGTATGTCCACTGCCCATTTAAATGCCCTTAGTGTCGGTGAGTCCACTATTGTTGCAGGCAGGACGTTCCACACCACGACTACTCTCTGAGTAAAGAAACTACCCCGACACCTGTCCTAAATCTATCAGTCCTCAATTTAAAGCTATGTCCCCTCATGTTAGCCTTCACCATCTGAGGAAAAAGGCTCTCACTGTCCACGCTATCTAATCTTCCAATTATCCTGTATGTCTCGATTAAGTCACCTCTCAACCTTCTTCTCTCCAATGAAAGCAGCCTTAGTCACCTCAGCCTTTCCTTGTAAGACCTTCCTTCCATACCAGGCAACATCCTAGTAAATCTCCTCTGAACCCTTTCCAAAGGGTTTTGGGGGAAAAAGTTCAAACCTTTTAATCTAACCTAGAATGCAGTGACCAGAACTGCATGCAATACTCCAGGTGCAGCCTTACTAGTATCTTGTACCGCTGAAGCATGACCTCATGGCTCCAAAACTCAATCCCCCACCAATAAACGTCAGCACACCATATGCCTTCTTAGCAACCTTATCAACCTCTGTGGCAAATTTCAGAGATTTATACATCTGGACATTGTGATCTGTCTGTTCATCTACACTCCCAAGAATTTTACTATTAGCCCAGTACTCTGCATTCCTGTTATTTCTTCTGAAGTGAACTACCTCACAATGTTTCACTTTAACCTCCATTTGCCACTTCCCGCCCAGCTCTGTATTTAATCTATGTCCCTCAATAACCCACGACATCCTTTGGCACTATCAACAACTCTGCCTACCTTAGTGCCATCTGTATTTTGACTAACCCATCCTTCTACACCCACCTCCAGATTATTTATAAAAATGACAAACAGCAATGACCCAAAACAGATCCTTGTGGCCTACCATTGGTAACTGAGCTCCAGGATGAACATTTCCCAACAACCACCACCTCTGTCTTTTTTCAACTAGCCAACTTCTGTTCCAATTTGCTCAATCACCTTCAATTCAGAAACTCCGTATTTTGTGCGCAACCTACCATGTGGAACCTTATCAAATGCCTTACTGAAGTCCACAAACACCACATCAACTGCTTTACCTTCACCCACCTGTTTTGTCACCTTCTCAAAGATCTCAATAAAGTTAATTAGGCATGATATGCCCTTCACAAAACTGTGTTTACTATCCCTAATCAAATGATTCCTTTCCAGATGATTATAAGTCCTATCTTTTATAACCTTTTTCAACCCCTTACCAAGGCTCACCAGGGTTGTCTCGAATCCCCTTCTTGAACAAGGAAATAGCATTTGCTTTCCTCCAGTCTTCTGGAACTACTCCTGCCAACAATGATGATATAAAGATCCAAGCCAAAGGTTCTGCTATCTCCTCCCTGGCTTCCTAGAGAATTTGAGGATAAATCCCATCCGGCCTACTGGTTTTATCTATTTTCAGATCTTCCAAAACTGCTAAAACCTCCTCATTGTCAACCGCAATCCCATCTAATCAAGTATCTCTGTATTCTCACTAACACTGCCCTTTTCCAATGTGAATATTGACAAAACGTATTCATTAAATGCTTCCCCTGTGTCCTCAGACTCCACACATAAACTTTCCACTACTATCTTTGATTGGCCCTAATCTTACTCTTGTCATTCTTGTATTCCTGATGTATCTACAGAAGGCCTTCTGGTTTTCCTTGATCCTATCCACCAATAACTTCTCATGTCCCCTCCTGGCTCTTCTTAGCCCTTTGTTTAGTTCTTTTCTAGCTAACTTATAACTTCCAATTTCAAAAAAAAAATATTTTGTTTAAGGCTCAGTTAGGGTGCTTATTTTTTGAGTAATATAAGAAAGGCTTTTGAGTTAGAAGGTTAGCCATAATCTCATCAAAATAGGCTCAAAAGGCCAATTGGTCAACTCCAGCTCCTGTTTCTTATGTTTTCATATTCTTATTTATTAACAGTACAAATGCAGTCTGATCTAAATACTCTTATTTTAAAAATGGATATTAATATCTTTTCTCTTTGTGTGGTTTTCACAAATATGAATATATTAATATTAGGAAGAACTTTACTAGGTTCCTAAAATTTCTATCTTCATACATTTACAATAAATTTCTAAACTGTATCTTCTAATACTCAATATAAAACTAAGCTGAAATTTTGAAATGTCCAGTAGAATATAAAGTGGTTAGCACTGCTGCCTCACAGCGCCTGAGATCCGGGTTCAATTCCCGACTCAGGCGACTGACTGTGTGGAGTTTGCACGTTCTCCCCGTGTCTGCGTGGGTTTCCTCCGGGTGCTCCGGTTTCCTCCCACAGTCCAAAGATGTGCGGGTCAGGTGAATTGGCCATGCTAAATTGCCCGTAGTGTTAGGTAAGGGGTAAATGTAGGGGTATGGGTGGGTTGCGCTTCGGCGGGTCGGTGTGGACTTGTTGGGCCGAAGGGCCTGTTTCCACACTGTAAATAATCTAAATAATCTAATAAACCGAGTTGGTTGTCAAAATTCATTTTCAAATGCATTACTTGTTTACATTTGGATGGACTGTGAAATAAACAACCTGGTCTTGCTGCTGTTGATTTTCCACAAAAAGCATTCTGCGTCTAATGAAAGGTATTTTTATTTTAGCTGCAACCTAAAGAACCAAGATAAACGCTATTTGAAAGTAGTAAATGCAATATTGGTCGCAATCTGTCAAAAATAGATTTTATTGCCATGTTGCAATCATTGCGAATTTGATGGAGTTCTATGATTTCCTGCAGAAACAACTTGATACAAAAACTCATCTGTCTTACCTGGCACTCTGAAAAGCTTAATTGCAGTGTCAGTGAAATGACGTGTGTGTATAAATGCAATCTGTACAAAATGTTTGCAAATTCAGGCCTTGGTGATAGTAATCAAAAAGAAAGATTGTGTCCATTGGATAGAGACATTCATCTTCCTCCTATCAACATTGTTGACGTGGCCATTCCCTAATACATGAATTGCTAACATTTCCAATGCCTTGAAGCCTTACATTAATTTTACCAACTGCAAATCAGTTGCTAAAACACTTTTTTTTTGGCTTTGAATAAATCAAAACAAATGCATCTCACACATCTCTGAGCAGGGGACTGAATTCTCAATGAGGTTGGGATCACACATTATTAATTTAATGGGCTTGTCAGATGTCACCTCATGTACAAATTCTGAACCCAAGTCTGCTTGCTGCAGAGACAGCACAACTATCATTTGCGTTTGAATGGGAAGTTATATATTCCAGTTTGTTCTCCCAATCAGTTTGCTGTTACCATTCCTTTGAAGAAATCACGTATGGCTGGGAAATCACTCATTAATCAACAAATCATGCTCTGTTAGCACTGTGTTTCATTTGCAAATGTCTTATTTTCCATAGCAACAATAGAACACGTTATACAATCTAATTCACGTGATTTGGACTGGAAAATTAAATAACCCTTGCAATCCTGTACAATATGGAAATCTCCCTTATTTTCTGGAAGAGTTTACAAGCCTACTCTCTGCAATAACTAGTGGACGGAGCTTTATCCCACAAATAAGATAAAAAGGTAAGTAAGTACTCACCATCATTGAAAATTATTTAAGGAAGAGGTGATAAATTTATTAACAAAAATAAAGAAACAAAGATTTATAGTAAATAAGAAAAAGTAGAGAATAAGATCAGCCTCTACTAATGGTGGCATCACTTGCTTGAAGGTGCTCTTCCCTGAAAATTTGAATACAGAATTCAGCAGCTGTGATGTCTTATGTGGTCGAATAGTGGGAGTTTGCTCCATCAGTAGGCTGAGCAGTACAGGTCTTGAGAGTAAATGAAGACTCTTTTGTTTCATTCTTATGTTTAAGCAGTTTGTGCCTCTGAGTACAACAATCCCTTATGCCCTCAAAGTACAAAGAACAAAGAAAATTACAACACAGAAGAAGGCCCTTCGGCCCTCCAAGCCTGCACCGATCCAGATCCTCTATCTAAACCTGTTGTCTATTTTCCAAGGATCTATATCTCTCTGCTCCCTGCCCATTCATGTATCTGTCTAGGTACATAGAGTCATAGAGTCATACAGATGTTTAGCACATAAACAGACCCTTTGGTCCAACCCGTCCATGCAGACCAGATATCCCAACCCAATTTAGTCCCACCTGCAGCACCCATCTCTCCAAACCCTCCATATTCATATACTCATCCAAATGCCTTTTAAATGTTGCAATTGTTCTAGCCTCCACCACTTCCTCTGGCAGCTCATTCCATACACGTACCACCCTCTGCATGAAAGAGTTGCCCCTTAGGACTCTTTTATATCTTTCCCCTCTTACCCTAAACCTATGCCCTCTACTTCTGCACTCCCCGGTCCCAGGGAAAAGACTTTGTCTATTTACCCTATCCATGCCCCTCATAATTTTGTAAACCTCTATAAGGTCACCCCTGAGCCTCCGACGCTCTAGGTAAAACAGCCCCAGCCTGTTCAGCCTCTCCCTATAGCTCAAATCCTCCAACCCTGTTAAGATCCTTATAAATCGTTTCTGAACCCTTTCAAGCTTCACAACATCTTTCCAATAGGAAGGAGGCCAGAATTGCAAGCAATATTCCAACAG
This sequence comes from Hemiscyllium ocellatum, assembly GCF_020745735.1. NCBI lineage: Eukaryota > Metazoa > Chordata > Chondrichthyes > Orectolobiformes > Hemiscylliidae > Hemiscyllium > Hemiscyllium ocellatum. The sequence continues at coordinate 63,358,775 of NC_083408.1, read as the reverse complement.
TGGCCTAACCAGTGTCCTGTACAACTGCAACATGACCTCGCAACCCCTGTAGTCAATACTCTGACCAATAAAAGAAAGCATACCTAACGCCTTCTTCACTATCCTATCTACCTGTGACTCCACTTTCAAGAAGCTATAAACCTGCACTCCAATATCTCCTTGTTCCGCAACACTCCCAAGGACCTTACCATTAAGTGTATAAGTCCTGTTAAGATTTACTTTCCCAAAATGTGGCACCTCGCATTATCTGAATTAAACTCCATCTGCCACTTCTCAGCCCATTGGCCCATCTGGTCAAGATCCCTTTGTAATCTGAGGTAACCTTCTTCACTGTCCACCTCTAATTTTGGTGTCATCTGCAAACTTACTAACTACTGTATACCTCTTATGCTCGCATCTTAAATGACGCTATCATGCCTGCCCCTACCACTGCTGATGGCAATGCGTTCCAGTCTCCCACTACCCTTTGCGTAAAGAATGTTCCACGCATATTCCCCTTAAACTTTTCCCCTCTCACCTTGAACTCATGACACTAATTGAGCCCCTCGACTCTAGGAAAAAGCTTGTTGCTATCCACCCTGTCTACACCTTTCACTATACCTTCCTTTATATCCCATTGAAAAGCAGTAACTGTTTAAAGATGCTTCTGTCAAGATATTCAGATGAGTTCTCCTGAGATCTCTGCACGAAATAGCTGTTCATAAACAAACTTGTATACGGTTCAAAATTTTAAATAGCGCCTATCCCGGAATTGTTGGATCGTGTTGATATTAAACGTTGGATTAGTTTTAGGACTAGGGAACAGATCCATCCATTTGGTTTAGTCAAGCTATTTAATGCTTAACTCTCCTGCCTGTAAGCTCAAATGACTCTCATCCTCTCAAGGTTTTGATGACATTAAAAGATTTATTCACAGCTTCACTGAAATCGTGGTCCAGAAGATTTTGTTTACCTTTGAAAATGTCCACTCAATTTCAAAAGGTCTCCTGCGATGTTTTGTTTTTCTTGAGACAGTATTACCTGGTCCCATTACTAGCTCAATCCACAAGAAGTGTCAAGTGATTTTTGGGAACTATTTTGTTCCATTTATTTTATCCATTTTACTGAATATAAATGAAATTAAGATTAGTTTTCCTTCCAAAATATATTAAATTGTTAAAAAAAGCAGAAATTGTTGGAGAAACCCAACAGGTCTGGCAGCATCTATGGAGAGAGAGCAGATCTATTTTTGAGTCTGGTGACTCTTCATCAGGACGTTTGCAATAATATAGCACCTACTCTCAAGTAATTAGCATCAAGCATAATTTTAAAAGGCTTCACTAAATTAGTGATCACCTCCATTGGCTAATTTGTTAGGATTATCTTAATTTTCTCAAGGACTGTTCGGCACTCTGCTGACTGTACTGCCCTTGCCTGCTCTCATATTGCGTTGAAGTTAAACACACATTTCTGATAAAACCCAGAAATCTCATGGTTTCACATTTAACTTTAGAAGTGAAAAATTCTATCACAGCCTCACCTTTTGCTGTTCTCAGCAACACTTGACCTTGCCTTACAATATGTCTGAGATACGTTATCCTCACTTTTGCAAATGCGCAATTGACAAGATTTATTACCAGCTCCCTGTGGCTGTTTAAACATGCCTTCTAGTTGCTTTACATATTGGTCTAAGCAAATTACAGAGTTTGGCTTTTTTTTTGATTTTAATCATACGTTTTTGAAATATGACTGGGACACTTGTAAATCCAATGGTGTCATTTGACATTGATCAAACTGAATTGGTGTAACAAATGCTGATAGTAACTTTTGATGTTAATAGTATTTGCCAGTAAACATTTGATAAATTAATCATAGAAAGAGATGAAGCGCCACCAATCCTATCATTATAATCTTCTAGCTGCGGAATTGGACAAGAATACGTTTTCATTATAGCATGCAATTTTCTGTGATTTAAGCAGATTGTAGTTGACCCATTAGTTTCAGAACTAACATGGCCAAGAACTCCAACTGCTTTAGTTACATTCACTCAGGAGATTTCTAACACGTATTAAATCTCTGTTTCCACTTAGAGCCTGTTTTTCCTGACTTATCAGATAAGATGACTGTTTTATTGTCACTAATTCCCTTACATGCTCATTATGTCTGGCTAACATAACATATCCAGATGTATCTCTACAGATTTCCTTGAATTTCTTAAATAATCTTAATATATTGTCCTTTTTAAAAATACAAATGAATGATAACTAACAGTCTCAATATTTCTGTATTGTCTGGTCAAAGGCTTTGTCTACCATTCCTTCCACTTCCTTCTTACTGTCCCTGTTATCCTCTACTACTCTTAATACCTTACACTCTTGCTCTTTCTCATTGTCTTCCTTCAAATAATATTGCTTTAACATGCTCAACTGACATTACTGATTCTTCTACTTGCAATCAGAAATATCTATCAGATAAATAACTGCTAACCCTCCTAATGACCTTAAATGCGCCACTGAATCCAGCTTTCACAAGGTCACATTGTAAAGGTTATAATACTTACACTTCATCCCCTGTTTGAAATGTTCCCATTTCAATATGTTGGTCTGCTCATTCTTTTATCTTTGCTAGAAGTTCTTCAAATGCTCCTGTGTTACTTTACACACTTCTATGATTTGCTCTAAAATTATGGACATGCAATCCAACAGTGAATATTTGTCCTTTGGTCTTACAAACTTCTCCTTAATCAATTTTAAGATGTCTTATCTCATGAACATGATCATAGATCAATGCAAAGTGATTACATTTGATTGAATTATTTGAGGAAGTGACAAGAAGGATTGATGAGGGTAGTGCAGTGGATGTTATCTACATAGACGGTAGTAAGGCATTTGACAAGGTCCCAGATGACAGACTAGTCAAAAAAGTTAAAAAACCTATGAGATACAAGGTTATATGTTGAATTAGATCCATATTTGGCTTAATAACAGAAAACAAAAAGTAATGTTCAATAGCTGCCCTTGCAAATGGAAAACTATGTGATGTTCACATAGCTTGGTGTTGAGAGACTTGGGTTTGTTCTATACATTAAGAATTTGGACTTGAATATGGGGAATGCAATTGGGAAATTTGCAGATGACACAAAAATTGACCATGTAGTGGACAGTGTAAGCTGGAAAGTGATATAGATGGGTTGGTGGGGTTGGCATGAAAGTGGCAGTTGGAGTTCAACTCTGCTAAGTGTGAGGTCATGCACTTAGGGAGGTCAAACAGTAGAAGGAAATACACAATAAACAGAAGAATACTAAGAGGGTAGATGACGTGAAAAACCTTGCAATATGAGTGGATAAAGCTATAAAGAAGGCAGAGATACAGAATTCCAAAGTAGGGATATAGTGATGAAATCATTTTAGATACTCGTGTATTGTGTGCAATTCTAGTCACCACATTTGAGGAAGAATGTAATTGCTCTGGAGAGCATGCATACAAGATTTACTAGAATGTTGCCAGGCGGGAAAATTGTAACCATGAGGAAAGATTGGACAGGTTGGGGTTGTTTTCCTTGAAACAGAGAAGGCAGAGGAGTGACATGATTGAAGTATTCAAAATAGTGAGAAAGTAGAGATAGAATAGACAGCAGGATACTGTCCCTTGGCAAGGAGTTCAAAAACCAGGTGTCATTGATTCAAACTAAATGTAGAAGGATTAAAAGGGATGTGAGGAAAAGCATGTTACACAGAGGGTGGTGGGTGTATCGAATTCATTGTCTGAGTTAATTATGGAGGCAGAAACCCTAAACTCTTCTAAAATATGCCTGGATCTGAACCTTAAATGCTGTAAGCTCAAGGCTAGGGGCCACATGCAGGGAGATAAGATTAGAAAAGGCATCTGGGTCACCTTGGGACAAAATAGGTCAACTGACCCCTTAAATGTTGTATCATTTCGATACTTCTATCTGATGAGGAAGTTGTGGGGTATTCACAGCTGCCTTTACTTCACCCTGGCTGCTTATCCTACTTTTATTCTCCCATCCTATTTTCTTCCAGCGGTTCTGGGCGTGACAGATAAAAAGATGCTATTTTACAGATAAACACATAATCATTCACTGCCTGTCCAGCAGTTCACCACAGGTGCTAATTACATACGGTAGTGAGTTTTAAGTTGCTTCCAATAGAATTATTTCTGAGTGCTTGCCACATAGTAGCTTGCTCATATCTACCTGTCGAAATTAAGTACATTTTATCATATAATAATTCCTAGAAACCTCCTTTAATACTGATGCATAAATTTTGTGCAATCTACCTATCACATTTACTTTGTATGAAGAGTTTCCTCTTTATCTTGAAGAAATGTATTTATTTTGGTATTTTCTCAAATGATGTAACAAATGACTTCCCATCTGTTTCCTTAATTATGGTAGGGCCTGTAAAAATTTAAACGTTTCCTTCCTGTGCTTTAGATTGTGAAAAGAAATTTCCCTGACAGGCGCTGCCTCAGCGTCAGACATCTTTTTTTAACTGCATCATTTTAAGCCGGTTTTCTCCTATCTCTGTCCTCCTTTGACCTTTGCAATTCTCTTTCTACTTTTCTAAACATTTTTTTTTTACCTTTCCCATCTCTCTGAAATACTCATTGTGTTCTTTTCTTTCTGAAATTCAAGTCTTTTAAGATATTTCACCATCTCTAGCTCGTGTTCAAGCTGTTTTAACTGTAATTGAATCTTGGCTAACTCTATTGACCCGTCAATGTTCCTTCCAAGCTGTGAGGATGTGCAACTGCTTTGTGCACATTGATTGGTGTGCTGATGCACAGCTTCCACTTCTAGAAGCTTCTGCCTCACACACAGAGCTTGCAGGTCTGCAAAGCAGTGAGAAAAATGACAAGGAACATTGCTCTCCATTCTGGGTACTTAATCCCTCCTGTCTTTCAACCAGTGCCAGATGCTTCACACATATTTCAATTACCACTGCCTGCTTACCTTTGACTCTAATTAGCTCCACCTCTAATTTGTTCGCCAATTCCTCCGATCCAGCTTTTATCAGGCCTTTTCAGTGTTTTACGGATAATTCCTCTAACTGCAGGATGGATCTAATGTTGTCGTATTTTAAATGAGAGACCTGATATTTGCCATTTTATCCTTTACTCCTTACACTAACTTCATATCCATTCTTATGTTCAAAGGAAATTGGACCTATGAGCCCTGAATTTTTGTCATAATTTCACTGGCAAGTGTTCATTAGTAATCATGCCTCACTATTTTGCAAGCTGTCACCAAATGCAAAAATGTAACAAATCCTAATAAGGCCATGAAAATGAGGACATACTTAATGACTCCTGTTTGGGACTAAAGCCTTATTATCAAGGTTTTCAAGAGTTATGGAAGAAATTGGGAGAATGGGGTTGAGAAACTTATCAGCCATGATCGAGTGGTGCAGCAGACTCGATGGGCTGAATGGCCTAATTTCGGCTCCACTGCCTCATAGTCAAAAATTACTTCACACCAGGTTTCTTCAGTAATAGGAGAAAAAGACTATTTATTTTGACACATTATTCTTTAATAAGAGCAGTGTAAAGAAATAATTTCCACTTTATGAGACTTAAGTTATACTGCTCAAAACATACATTCAGTGATGATTAAGACTGACAAAAGACATGGTTTTAACACATTTATGATAATGGAAAAAATATATACACAGGGTAAATAAAATTGCAAAGATCAGAAGTCCAGACAATAGCTAGAAAGTTAATTTTCTCAAAATCCTTTTGATTTTTGTATGAACTATTTAAGCTATCTTGGTTTCTTGGACATTCCCACACAGAAGAAGAGGAAAGGGAGTGATAGGTGACTTCTGTCTTCAAGCTCTGACCTTTGTTTTCTGCAGCTCTTGACAGTTACTAATTTTTAACACCCAACAGCTCAATTAATCAATGGGCTGTCTTCAGTCAGACTTTCCTTAATCCAAAAGAATCTTTGTGCATCTCAGTCTTATATTCACCTTCTGACTTCTTGTAAAAATTAACCTTGTATCACACAGCTCAATAATATGTGATTTTCAAGAAGCAAATCTCAACTGGTATTTCAGTTATGGTTATCCAACTTCTATTTCAGTTTATAATCCTGAAAAGGAAAATATGTGTTTATTTGACAGAAATAGTTTCCTGTAAAATTGATTGTTTCAGAATACTCTTCTGTTGAAGATTAGCTGAATAGATTGTGTCTGTAGTATTATCTCTCATTAAATTATTTGTTAATTTGCTCATTTTGAGATTAAGGTATATACAAATACTGTTCATTGCTGCAGTGTGGCAAACATATCATTCCTTGTTTTTACTCTCATTAGGTCCAATGTTGGGAATTCCCTGGATAATCATAGACAAAATGAAGGTCAGTGTATTTCTTTACACTGCTCTTATTAAAGAATAATGTGTCAAAATAAATAGTCTCTTTCTCCTATTACTGAAGAAACCTCGTGTGAAGTGATTTTAGACTATGAGGCAGTGGAGCCGAAATTAGGCCATTCAGCCCATCGAGTCTGCTGCACCACTCAATCATGGCTGATAAGTTTCTCAACCCCATTCTCCCAATTTCTTCCATAACCCTTGAAAACCTTGATATTAAGGCTTTAGTCCCAAACAGGAGCCATCAATATCCAAGAGGTTTTCACGGTGGTGTTGCCTGCAATCAGAGATTTCAATTTGTCATTTATTTTCTTCAATACAAAATTATTATTAATGCCAATAACTGAAGCTTTCAATTGCAATAATCCAGAGTTCTATTGCTTCATATCAAGATATGTAATAGCTTGCAAAGATTGCATCAGATTATACTTATTCTCTACGCCAGCAATAGGATTGTATTATGAATTCTCCATGTCAGTATCATAACTGCAAAATGCAGACTCCATATACAGCATACTGAATGCTAACTCTGGATCATTTCTAGACAGCTTTCTGTAAGAACGCCCATTGATATTGGGTAGTCGCATCTGCTGATCCCAGCTGCATGCTAACTCTGGATCATTTCTAGACAGCTTTCTGTAAGAATGCCCATTGATATTGGGTAGTTGCATCTGCTGATCCCAGCTGCATGCTAACTCTGGATCATTTCTAGACAGCTTTCTGTAAGAATGCCCATTGATATTGGGTAGTCGCATCTCCTGATCCCAGCTGCAGATCCATTGCTATAGCATCAGCAAAATTGCACTTAAACAAACCACTTAAGTGACAAATATGCCATTAGCTTTTTAAATGTAAGCAAAACAATAAATAAAATAAAACTTTGTGCACATTTCAATCTTCATTAACAAAGAAACTAGTCACTTGATCTTTTGAGTCCATTTCCTAGATACTGAACACGCCCTCAGTTCCATAAATCTATATTATGCCATACAGCATTATGGGAACAACATGTCAGTGGAAGTAGATCAGGGCAACAATCTGCTGCTGGTAGAGCTATATTGGAGCTCAATACAGTGGCTAATGCCATCTTATAAATTCATACAGCTGAATAGACATTCAATAGAATGAAGAAATCCCCACCAGCAAGAAATAATTCAAGGCATAATTAAGTTGGTTACTGGCTGATTGAGCTTGTGGCTTTGAGTGTTTAAGTATTTAATGCTTTTCCATAGACACTTTAACATACCAAATGCTGTAGGGAGTGGTAGCTGCTGAAGAACATATTGCTGGTTTCAGATCTTCTGCACAAGCCAGTTGTTGCCAAGCAATAGTGCAATAATAGGCTTTCCCCTGGGAATACAGCCTGTTCAGGAAACCATGGAGAACAGATAGGACCAGATAGGCTGTCTGAAGAGAATGGATGATTTGGAGAGAAGAACTTTCAGCAAGAGGCATACCAGCTCACAGCCCTTGATTTGAATCTCAGTGAGGAGCAATGGGTTGGACTTTATCAATCCCCTGGCAAGATCTGAGGCAAATGAAGCAAAGGGACCCATAAAATGGAGTGAGAAGACAGAGGTGACATTATCATTGTCTTCTCACTTTCATGCCATCATGCCAATGACAATAAAATAGCAGATATCTCTATCACCCAGAATTCAATTAAGGACCTTCTCCTCTTCTACTATCAGTTTGCAGAGGCGGACAGGCCCCCACCTTGGCGATCATCAGGTAACCTGGTAGTTTTCCAGCAAGCACTGGGCTTGGCTCTTTTTGGGGATTGGTTGACTTGTGCAGGAGCCCTCAGGAGCAAAGTTTACCCATAGCACCATCTTGCCAACTCTCACCCCATCTGCCTGCACTGGAGCTTGCCTCTAATGCTAGGACCTCCCAGGTGCCCACTTATCTGGTTTTAAGGAGGCCGTCCTTTGCTACAGGCTTCCTGCTTCAGGTGCAGATTTGTCCATAACTACTGCTTCTACTGGAGTTGTTGAGACTACTGTAAATCAGATGAGAGTGTAGGATGAGGGTGAAATGGAATGTGAGATGAAAGACTGGATACAAAATTAATATCATCTTTGTAGTGCTTGTACGTAGAGAGATTTGGCCACCATGCCTCTTTCCCAGATTAGTTACTTCGACATTATTACTAAGGCTTTTAAGAGACATTGTCAATACATCTGTCCCTTCAAAATTCAGAGCTATTTTCCCTTTTTTTTTCGCTCAAGCTGGTATAGCATCGTCTGATTGAGTGGAGTTTAATATAATCTCCAACACTAAACCTTTCAGAGTAAAGGGTATCCTAATAATAACCAGCAGCATCTGCTGCATTGGGGTCAGAATATACAAGTGTGTCACCACCATAGAGTACTTGCACTTGCCTGGATAGGTGCAACTGCAACAATATTCAGCTTTTGTTGCCCACTCCTAATTACTCAACCAAGGTTGTGGTCAATTACCTTCTGAAGCCACTGCAATCCATGTGGTATAGTTACAGTCAGAGAGTATTACACACAGCATTGATTCCTACTTTGTAAATGGTGGACAGGTTTTGGACGGTCAGGAGGTAAGTTATTCGCTGCAAAATTCCTAGCCTCTGAACTTCTTTCATAGCCAAGTATGTTATAGCTGGTCCAGTTCTTGATTAATGGTAAGCCTGTGAATATGTTGATAGTGACAGTTCTGTTAATGTTTTCTGTCTGAACAAACTAGTAAGATCCAGCCATCCACTTATTGACTATATTGTAACACGTCGACTCAGAGAAATTTTAGATCATTAACAGAATTTAGTCTGCATTCCTAGCCACAGACTGAGTCCCATAATGAAATTTATTTCTTGTTAGGAGTTCTCAGCCTGGCAAAACTACCTCAGCATAGAGTATATCTACAGGGAGAGGGCAACAGAAAATGTTGTCATAATATTGAATCTGGAGAATTCTAGAGTATTGTCATCTGTGAATTCTTGAAGTATGAGAATATGACATTGTAAAGTTGCCTCTGAAAATTCATGATAATAATAATTTCTGGACTACATGATAGTCATTAATGCTATACTATAGAATGTATGGTATTAAAGATAGTTATACAATGGTAATTCCAATTTAATTTCATGCAGTTTTTAAATCCACCTGAGAAACAATTGGATATTCAAAAATGTTTTTAAAAAATCCTTTTCATCCAGTATAATTGCTTAAAGAGACAAAGTGTCCTTGTCTTAACCTTCCTTTAATAGCAAATTATGAGGGAGTCTATAAGGATCTGCCCTCTCTGAGCAAGCAATAATCAAATGCTCTGGTCTGCTTTTATTTAAACCTCGTTTTATCTTAAAATTCTTCATCCTTGTAGCCCACCAAACACATTTTGTCATTGCTTATTGATAGATCTTATAAAAGGACTCTTGATGGATCATTATAACCCTGATCATAATAAGACTATTTTTCAAGACGTCTATTTTGGCAAAAAAAACCCGACAAGTATAATATCATTCCACATCTCACTCTGTCTGTAATACCGTCTGACAGCTTGCTCCGAGCATACTTTTAAATTCTCATACAACTTAGGTTCTGCTTTAAATTTCACATCTTAATTGCTGAATTAATTTAATATATTTTTTTAAAAAGTTAGATTTTCTCTGGTTGGAGTTGGTTGTTGCGAGGCACTTTTGAGGTGCAAATATCACTTGCAACTTAGCAGCCCAAATCTGGATATTGTCCAGATCATTTTATAGGTCAGAGATTGTAAAAGTATCTGAGCATTTGAGAATGGTACTGAACATTGTGCAATCAGCAGCCAAGATCCCCACTTCTGACATTGTGGGGAAACAGCTGAAGATGGGTTTTAGGGTAGGACATGATCCAGAGGATGTCCAATACTAATAGTCTGGCACTGGGCTGTTTGACCTGCAATTACCTCAACCATCTTTCTTTGGACTCTGGAAAGAACAGTAATACTAGGAAATTTTGAAATGTGCAAGAGTCACCTCTTACAATTCACCTCCTAGCTCCCCAAGAGGAGTCACCTCTTGTAATTCACTTCCTAGCTCCCCAAAGTCCATCCACCCAAAGACCACATGATATAAATTAGGAGTGTGCTGGATACTCTCCACTTGCCTGAGAGAGTACAGCTTCAACATCACTCAAAAGTTTGACACCGTCTAAGACAAAGTAGCCAGCTTGAATGACACCACATCCAAAAACATCCATTCCCTCCACCAGCAACGCTCAGAGGCAACAGCGTATACCATCCACACCATGCACTGCAGAAATTCACTACAGCTTCTTTGGTAACAACGTCTAAACCCACAAACAGTACTATCTTGAAGCATGAGGGCAGCAAGTAACTTGGGAATGCCACAATCAGTAAGTTTGACTCCAAGCTAGCCACTATCTAGACTTGAAATCTCCAAACCTTCATTTCTTCAAAATCTAGTAACTCCCTCCCTGAGATTCACACTTAGTGCAATGCATCACTTTGTAGAGTCATAGAGTCATTGAGATGTACAGCATGGCAACAGACCCTTTGGTCCAACCCATCCATGCTGACCAGATATCCCAACCCAATCTAGTCCCACCTGCCAGCACCCAGCCCATATCCCTCCAAACCATTCCTATTCATATACCCATCCAAATGCTTCTTAAATGTTGTAATTGTACCAGCCTCCACCACATCCTCTGGCAGCTCATTCCATACAGGCACCCACTGTGTGAAAAAGTTGCCCCTTAGGTCTCTTTTATATCTTTCCCCTATCACCCTCAACCTATGCCCTCTAGTTCTGGATTCCCCGGCCCCAGAGAAAAGACTTTGTCTATTTATCCTATCAATGACCCTCATAATTTTGTAAACTTCTATAAGGTCACCCCTCAGCCTCCAATGCTGTAGGGAAAATAGTCCTAGCCTGTGCGGCCTCTCCTTACAGCTCAGATCCTCAAACCCTGGTAACATCCTTGTAAATCTTTTCTGAACCCTTCCAAGTTTCACAACATCTTTCTGATAGGAAAGAGACCAGAATTGCACGCAATATTCCAACAGTGGCCTAATCAATGTCCTGTACAACCGCAACATGACATCCCAACTCCTGTACTGAGTACTCTGATCAATAAATGAAAGCATACCAAATGCCTTCTTCACTATCCTATCTACCTGCGACTCCACTTTCAAGGAGCTATGAACCTGCACTCCAAGGTCTCTTTGTTCAGCAACACTCCTGAGGACCTTACCATTAAGTGTATAAGTCTTGCTAAGATTTGCTTTCTCAAAATGCAGCACCTTGCATTTATCTGAATTAAACTCCATCTGCCACTTCTCAGTCCATTGGCCCATCTGGTCCAGATCCTGTTGTAATCTGAGGTAACCCTCTTCGCTGTCCACTACACTCCAATTTTGGTGTCATCTGGAAACTTACTAACTGTACCTCTTATGCTCGCATCTAAATCATTCATGTAAATGACAAAAATTAGAGGCCACAGCACCGATCCTTGTGCTGGTCGCAAGCCTCCAGTCTGAAAAACAACCCTCCATCATCACCTTCTGTCTTCTACGTTTGAGCCAGTTCTGTATCCAAATGGCTAGTTGTCCCTGTATCCCATGAGATCTAACCTTGCTAATCAGTCTCCCATGGGAACCTTGATGAACACCTTACTGAAGTCCATATAGATCACATCTACTGCTCTGCCCTCAGCAATATTCTTTGTTACTTCTTCAAAAAACTCAATCAAGTTTGTGAGACATGATTCCCCACGCTCAAAGCCATGTTGACTCTCCCGAATCAGCCCTTGCCTTTCCAAATACATATACGTCCTGTCCCTCAGGATTCCCTCCACAACGTGCCCACCACCGAGATCAGGCTCACCGGTCTATAGTTCCCTGGCTTGTCTTTACCACCCTTCTTAAACAGTGGCACCATGTTTGCCAACCTCCAGTCTTCCGTCACCTCACCTGTGACTATCAATGATACAAATATGTACAATCTTAACTTCTTTCTCCATCACATTACTTCTCTGTGGTTCAGAGTTGTCCTTCTCTCTTGCCACCTCATTTGAAATTCTAACAAGAAGCATTTTCTCTTCCTTTCTGGCAATAAGGAATGCAAACTACAACAACTCAGAGATATCCATGTCTCTCCAGAGCTTTCCTCCCATTATCTTTCCTCTGACTTCATCCTTTCCTCTAACCCCATTATTTTTGCATATTCACTATCCTTTCTGACTTTCTGTTCTCTGATGCTGAATCCTTTGTACTCAGCCAAGATTTAGCCTTCTGCACCCCTACCTCAGAGAATTTCGGCAATACATGATGTTGAACTCTCCTTGCGTTACCTCCATCTTTGTGCTCATTTCTTTGGACAAGAGTCATCTTCTTGTTGCTTTCATCTGCCTTCAATGCTCCTTTTTTACTTTTTATTTACACTTGGGACTGTCTTTCACTAAAACTTGCAATCCTGAGTAAATGTTTGACTTCCCTCTGACTCTTGGAAATGGGAACATTGAGTAAGGCACTCAGCTTATCCTTAGCAAATCCACGTTTTGATGAGTTCACTACATGGTTTTCCCTCTTAGACCCCATGACACTGCTTCAAGATGGTCTCATAGGTCCTATGAGATGACAAGTGCTGGAATTCCTCTTACTCTGAATGTCATGGGGACTACTAGGACCCACTTAAAAGGTCAGTTTTGCTGAGATAGGTGACCTAAATGCTTAGTGCTTGGAATTGCACAGAATTGGTCGTAATCACTGAATTAACTTTCCAGTGGTAAATGCTGAGCTGTTCTGGTCCATCCAATTTCAGGATGAGTATAGTACAGGAGATTTAGCTATTCTGGTTAGGCTCAATGATAGTGTTGTCCCAGCATATACCCGATTGCCTGACCTATTCCAACTGATTGGCTCAACTAGTTGGGATTTTTATTTAAAGATGAGTGTTCTCCTATATCCACTCCATTGTCTGTTAGTGGGTTTTTGAGATTCTCTCAAGCAGGGTGCCCACATCCTTCTGCTGCTTTATGCTTAAGTGTGTTAACTGAGCATTTAACTCAAAGTTTCTAATGTCTGCTAGCCTGAAATCAGAAGTTTAAGTACCTTTTCCAGTTCCTTCATCTTGACTGAATCCTTTTTGCTGGTCTTAGATGTGCTCATCTTCTGGCAAATACTCATTGGTTAACTAGGTTCTATTTCATTCTGCTATATCTGCCCTTGAAATTCTGCTGTGGCAGTCTGAGGTATGGGGAAATTTTAGGAATACAGAGGAACCTCGATTATCTGAAGGACACAGGCGGGGAGTATTTTGTTCGGTTAATCGAATGGTGGATAATCAATGCTGGATAACATAGTTAGCCACGCATTGGGACCTTGCGATCTTGTTTGGACAATCTGAAATTCAGTTAATCGAATGTCAGATAATCAAGGTTCCTTATTCTGTTGCTTTGAATACAGTTTGGTTTCCAAACTGTCCCATATTGTTTGGAACCATACTGCCCTCAGGTGCCTGTCCAGTTCCTGATGTACTACCTACCAATTCTTCAACTCGGTGAGGTATTTTCCACAATACTCATGAATCTCTCGGAGGACTTCTATGTTGTCCCTTTACATTTGGAAAGATGTGTTGGCTACCCAGATCTGCTCATTCAGCACTGATACAAATTTCATTTCTGAGGAAGATTCCTTCATTGCCAACTGTGGACTTATTTGGAGAATTTCCTACCACCCTTCTAAACTTAGAAAGAATGTTTCAAACAACCAGACTACTTGCTCATCTAGCCACGGGTTGGCTCCCTTCCTTTGAAAATTTTCAAAATGAGGCAGTCGCTTGGTTGTGAGATACCAGTAAGACAGCAACCCCCACATAACAATGACATCCCATTTGTGTACAGGGTGTTAACTCAAAAAGAATGACTCTATACTCAGACTAAGAAAGAATCCCTCGTCATTGTTTTTCATCAATGTCTACTTAGAAGAAACAAAGGGCCAACTGAGTCTGACCACCTCAAAGCATTTTTGTCCAGTTATTTCTCTCTATTCCAAAGCTTCTTCAAAGAATTTGACTCCATTGATGGAGTCGCTGTCTGGTTGGACATCCAAGTGTGTTAAGCACATATGTATTGCTGACAGTCTGCCAAAAGCAGCACTCCCAATGAAGAAAATAAAGGATTCCATGACAGTGTGTGAAATCTTTGAGATTCATTGAGAAGTTGCAACTTGTCATGTCTGGAAAGCATGAATCCAGCAGAGACATTGAATGTAATCCTGGCTCAATTGATCAAATTACCCAACATAATGTAACTCTCCAATTATTGCAAAAAGCACTGGTTAAAAGTTGGTTTGCAAATGTCAAGGACACATTTGTTTTAATAAGAGCAATTGGGCAATACAGAGATAAATTGATGGCCCATGATGTCATAACAAAATTGAGTCATTACTCCAAGGATTTGTGACAAGAGTTGTTAACATGCATCATGCAAGCCCCCAAGCAATTGGGTCAAGTGTAAAGACAGCAAGGGATGTTCTCTAATGGCCAGTACGAGTAACAAAATCAAGGACAACATCAGTCAGTGTAGTGCTTGTAATGGGTACCAAGCAAAGCGAGTTAGAGAGCTGTTGATGATAAATGGCAGCCTAGTCAAACCACGGATGATACTGGTCAGGCAGCATCCGAGGAGCAGTAGAGTGGATGTTTCAAGCATCAGCTCTTCATCAGGAATGTTGAATTCCCAATGAAGAGCTTATCCTCAAAATGTTGACTCTCCTGCTCCTCGGATGCCACCTGACTGACTGTACTTTTCCAGCACCACACTTTTTGACTCTGATCTCCAGCATCTGCAATACCCACTTTATCCTAAAGTTATTTGGTCAAAGCTGATAAACCATGATGAGAGTTGAGCTTTGGAGATCTAGTCAAGGGATAAACATTCAATGCTGTGGACGAAAGTCAGCCCAAGCGATAACTTGTGACCCACATAGAACAGTTGTTACCTCAAACATACGTAGTGATTTGGAATGACCAGATATGCCATCACAACAGCAGGCACATTCACACAAGTGAAGAAGATATTCCGCAACTGTAGGCAGCAGATCAGAAAAATATTAAGTCATTACCTGCACAGTCTACAGATCAACCATAAGATCCAGAGGTCCACAGCAATCCAACAAAGAAATGCAATAACAAGAAGGACTGGAGAAACAACACAAGATACAGGAGCTCCATTTCCCAGTGTCACCAAATGAGCAGCCACCAATGACCCATGCTCATCTCATTAAGAGACCGGTATGATTTGAAGGTTATGTCTGCAATGCAAATACAGAGTCTGACAAGAATAACAAGCTAAGGCATGAGAACAGTAGCATATATATTGGGTAACATGGGTAAGTCAAAATGTATATGACAGTGTGTGCATTTTCTTTGCATAAGAGGGGAGAGGTTTTTGATTAAATTGCAATCATGTACAATTGTGTGTCCGGGTCTGTCATTGGTCCGTGAACTCTACGGTGAAGTACACACACTGCAAGCAACCATCATACTGACACTTCAATAAAAAAAAACCTGCTCTCTGTTGTGCTCAAAGCCACACTTTGGCTACATTCCCTCAGCCTCTATTACTCCCAATCCAGTCAGTCACTTAAAAATCCTAACTGAATATGGAAAGAGTATCTTTTAGAACCATGTATTAAAACTGCATCTTATTGGAATGCTGACACAATGGAAGTTAAGTCTTAAGCTATGTTACTGTTCTCAGCAATTGATATTCAATGAGAGGTCTGTATGTACTGAAGCAGCAAAGTTAATTTAAAATTCTGAATGAAAGAACGTGAAGACATGCATCATAGGTTATCCACTAAATATTGATTTCCATTTCCCTTGTGATATGTAACAATTCAGTCCTACAGGGCTGAAATGCAAAGCTGAGACATTTTGAAGGAAATCAAGCATAGATTTTTTAATGCAAAATAGTGTTTATTTTCCAAGTTTGATTGAATAAACTACCACATTCCTAATGACTTTTTAATAGTTTCTTTTAGAAAAAATATATCCTCGTTAAAGAAGTTGACTAATCGAATTGAGATACAATCATGGCATTTTACTGCTGAAATTTATTCCCACTGGTAAGAGTGACTATGCATATAAAAGTGAGAAAATCTAATTATACTGAACATTGAAAAGGCCACATTTCTAAACTACTGAATTTGAGATCAAAGTCCTTTGGTTAAATATGTATGTAAATATGTGTTCAAATCCTAAAGAGTGCTGTCAATGTAGCACAATATAAGTTCAAAACACAAATAGAAGCTATTTCCGTATTATTTTCATCTTGTAAGTTTAAATTACACTTGCAGCAATATAATCTGCAAATTGCTGTATTTATAACTTGTGCTAAAATCCAAATTATACCTTAATATATTTTGTATAATTCCATGACTTGCATATTACTGAATTTTGCACTCTGAAATGGAATTACTCTGACACAGTTCCCCACTGATGTTAATATTTTATGAACTAATTTGGAAGAGATAATAAGCCATCTTCTGTATGATAATCTATATCACCAGAAACAGTATGAAGGAAGTTACTTAAATTATTGTATCAAAAGTTCTTTAAGGGTATACTTTTCAGAAAGGCCAAATAGCTCCTGTCGCATGAAATTAACACCCTCAGGATCTGAAAATAAGGCGCTGGATTGTTCATAAATACACACTCAGTTATATCTTATGGTGGAAGTCACCCACAAACTTTCTGGTCAGTGCTAAAGGTTACTTTAATTGCTGGGTCTCATTTGAATCATTTAGATTTGCCTTCCACCCAAAACTGGTTGGAGTAATGTCATTGCTGATGGGAATTGCTAGACATTAGCAGCAATCCAAAGTGAGGATGAGATCAGATCTATAGGGAGAAACGATACAGGACCTGAGGAACAAAATGTTGAATCCAGTTGGGTGGAGATCAAGAATAGTAAGGGGAAAAAGTCACTGGTGGGAGTAGTCTATCGGCCACCCAATAATAATGCTATAGTGGCACAAGTGATCAATCAAGACATATCTGACACATCTCAGAATAAAACGACAGTAGTCATGGGGGACTATCACACGCATATTGATTGGCTGAATCACATCAGTAGAGATAGTCGTGAAGAAGAGGTCATAGAGTTTATCGTGATGACTTTTTTGAACAGCATGTTACCGAACCTACAAGGGAGCACACAATCTTAGATCTGGTCCTGTGCAAGGAAACAGGTAAAATCTTATAGTTAAAGTTCCTCTCAGAAAGAGTGACCACAGGATGACCAAATTTCGGATACAAATGGAGGGTGAAATTGTATCATTTTAAACCAGGGTGTTATGCTGAAACAAGGGAGACTATGATGGGTTGAGGATGAAGTTGGCTAAATTAGACTGGGAACACCAGTTATATGTTGGAATAGCTGAGGAACAGTGGAGGACTTTCAAAGAGATTTTTCACCATGCTCAAGAAAAGTATATTCCAGTCAAAAACAAGGATAGCAAGGGTAGGAAGAGCCAGCCTTGGACAACCAAGGGAATAAAGGAAGACATCCAACTAAAAACTCAGGATTACAAAGTAGCCAAGAGTGGTGGAAAACAGGATGATAAAGGGAAAACTTTAAAAAGCAACAAACAATGATGAAGCAAGCAATTAAAAAGAGGAAAGATAGATTATGAATGCAAACTAGCTTAGAATATAAAAACAGGTAGGAAACGTTTTTTATAAATATACAAAATGGAAAAGTGTAGTTAAAATGGATGTAGCTCCCTTGCAGGATGAGAAAGGGGAATTAATATTGGGTAATGCTGAAATGGCCGAGGCCTTAAATAACAATTTTGTATCAGTCTTCCAGTGGAAGATGTGCCTCACATACCAAAGAATGATGTTAAGGATATGATGGGAGGTGAGGACCTCAATTCAATTGTTATCGCTAAAGGGGCAGTGTTGAGCAAATGGGAGGGTATAAAGGTAGATAAGTCCTCTCGTCCTGATGGATAGTGTCCCAGGGTGCTGAAAGAAATGGCAGAAGTTTTAGTAGATATGTTCGTGGTAATTTACCAACATTCACTGGCCTCCGGCAAGTCTCGACAGATTGGAAGTTGGTGGATGTTATGTCGCTGTTTAAAAAATGGGTGGAGACAAAAGGCAAGTAACTATAGGTGAGCTACCTTAACATCTGTAGTCAGGAAAATACTGTAGGCTATCATTAAAGAAGAAATAGTGAGACATCTGGATGGAAAGGGTTCCATCAGGCAGATGCAGCATGGATTCAGGAACGGAAGATTGTGTTTGGCAAATGTACCGAGACTAGAACTGGGGGACATGGCTTCAAGATTAGGAGGAGTAGATTCAGAACAGATGAGGAGGAACTGCTTTTTCCAGAGAGTAGTGAATCTATGGAATTATCTGCCCAAGGAAGCAGTAGAGGCAGCTTCATTAAATATATTCAAGATAGAGTTGGATGAGTTTTTGCATGGTGGGAGAATTAAGGGTTATGGGGATAATGCAGGGAGGAGGAGCTGAGATGATGGATAGATCAGCCATGATCTTAATGAATGAAGGAGCAGGCTTGATGGGCCAAATGGTCTACTCATGTTTCTATTACTATGAAACTATGAATAATGGCTCATCAAAACTGATTATAGCTGGTGGGGTTTTGCTGAGGGGGCTCAACAAGGACAGAAAAGGCATGTGCTTTCTTTATCAACCTAGAAGAGGCACTCTTCTTCTTTCTGGATGCAATAAACATTGTGTGCAACAAATGTGCTCTCACTTTATGCTTTATTTCAAAGCAAGATTAACAGATATAAGAGAGAAAAGCAACAAAACCAACAAATTTCTGATATATGTGATCTTCTTACCCTCTTGATTCATACTCCTTTATTTTTGTGTTTATTGCTGCATTATTTCCTACATTTTCTTCTGCTGGATTTAATTACATGTCTCAGCCATTCAATTACGAAATCCGTGCTGTTGTTAGTTGTTAAGCTGTTAGGAAACTCCTTTTTTAACACGTGTACATGGTGATGGTGCTATGACAGGCAGGTTGAAAATTCTGCATTGAAGGTTGGTGACACATTCTTCTGAATGTGTCCAGTAAATGTCCTGCCAGTAATGTAGAGTGCCTTGTATCTTGAGAGGATGATAGCTGCTAATGTCTTTATCCAGGTGAGAATCATTTCTTTGCAGTTGTTTTCATAAGCTTAATCTTCAAAATCACATGCATTACTGGAAGGAAAGTACATAACAGTAAAATAATACATTATCCAGGTTTCATGCAAAGCATTGTGCTTTTGGATCCTATCATCAAATTTTGACTAAATAAACAATTCCAAAATGCTTTTAAATATTAGCTAAACGGAATAACTGGGGTTAGGTAACTCTTGCATCTTGAACCTTTGTGAAAACCTTTTCAAGTCAGAAACTTCACAGAGTTCAGATGCAGTAAAGTCTATTAGTTGCCCAAGAAATGTTAGAAAAGAATAGAAATCTACCCCGGGTAACTATTAAACTGACTCTCCTCAACTTAACACCACCCCACCTCCTGCCACTATCTCTCAACCCTTCGCAACATTTGCAGTCGTAGTTTTTACCTTCGCAACTTCCAGCCTTCTGACCATCACAGCACAGCCAAAGCCTGACCAGATTCCACTCCCTGACTTGACCACTTTAAATCCAACCACATTCCACTGACCTGACAATGTCCAACAGCCTCCCCCACCCTGAATCCCTCAAATTCCTGGCCTAAGCTGACATTTTCCCATCATTACCTGCACAGGTAGTTCTCCTATAACATTCCAGTCAAACCTCGCTGAAAAGAAAATCCTTCAATAAAATTCTCTGACTCTAAATAATGGGGCCCATGGGAAAGGCGAGGTTAGGGGCAGACCAGCAAAAAATATCATTCACGATCGCTCAAAAATCACCCAAAAGTCTAATGCAAAGTATAGCACCGCCTGAATGAAGGCTGAAGTCATATTTATTAATGAAACAAAAGTACATTTAACACAGTACTGAGGAACATCAATTATCCGAACGAGATGGGTGGGCAGTATTTCATTCAGATGATTGATAAACGAATAAACGATTTTAACCTTAAACAAGGGAAGCCATACTGATCTAATGTTGTGCTCTACATGAGAATTTGTTTAAATCTATAAGGTTAACAAATTTGTTATTTAAACATACTAATCTTTGCATTCTACAAATTACAGGATAAACTGAGAAGGACTAAACCCTTACCATCACACGAGCATTGTATATGAAATCCCAGCGTTAAACAGGGTCCCAAACAGCTTCTACAATCACAAGAGCATTTGTCAGTTTCTGCGAACTCAGTATCATGATAGAAAGACTGAAGCACCACCTCGCGCAGGCATTTACTTTCTTGGCCCTTTTCTTTCATGAACGTCCTGGTAAAGTGATGGGAATACTGTAAAACACCTAACTTTGGCAAATGTTGTGTAACTAACCTTTACCTAAAAAATATTCAGTTGCTGATGCTTGAGGCTTGTGTTTCTTTGTTTTTGCCAGCACTTTCACATGTTCTTCAATACAGGTAATCCGAATACACTTACCTCTTTGATGTAATGTTTTTGCAGGACCTTGAGATCTTCTTCGCATAATCCGAAATTCGGATAATTGATATGCAGGTAATCGAGGTTACACTGTGCATTTAAATAGAAACATAAGGCAGCTGCTCTCTGTACAGTACCTCTCACAGAAAGTTGCTGTGTCGTCAGCTGAGATCGCACATGAGCAGAAGTGTGGACATTAGTGCATCAGCAGAGCGAAGTTTACAAACCAATCCTCGCTTGAATCATGCTATTGCTAATGGAGGTAAGTGTTCTCCAAAAGACTGTTCCCTAATCCTTCAACACCGTTATAGTCAAATGGTGCTGCCGAAATATCCGTTATCCCAAAACTACCTGTACCAGAACCAACACCACCCCCACAACTGTCCTCGATTCACTCTCCATACAAACCTCCTCTCCATATCCTCAAGGAAGTCCGAAACCCTAGCCCTAAACTGACCTCCTCCACCAAAATCCACTTCCCACTACCAGACCTGACATCTCTCCCCACCCTATTGCTACCCAGTTCCCCTCAACTCCCAAAACACTTATTCACTTACCTGGCATTATATTCAAGTAGCAACTTGCTGAACTCCCAGCACAGTGCCTACTGAACTTTCTTGCATGCTCTCCTCCACACCCACTTTCACATTCCCCTCCTTCACACCTACTTGGCACACTAATCCACTCTGCCAACCAGCTGCCACCTGAACTCCACATTTACCTCCATCACCTACCCTTTCACAGGAGCTCTCCAAGTCACTGGCTGGGCTGCTGGACACTTAAGTCAATAAACATGGCACTTTGACTAGTCCTTTCTGCAATGACTTTCTCCATTGCTGGAATTATGGATTCCTGAAAAGATTCTTATCAGGACATCCAAATACACCATTCTCCAAAACAGAGGCACCGAAAGGTTAGTAGCTAATTTTTAATCTAGTCAGGATTGGATATAAAGATTCTGACCCTGATGACAATATTTAAGTTATTACTTGAAAGGACTGGCATTGTCCTACTTTCTCAGATGACATACAGTCATAGAGCTATACAGCATGGAAACAGATCTTTTGGTCCAACATTGTCCATGCTGACCAGATATCCTAAATTAATCTAGTTCCATTGGGAATTCAATTGGGACAACACCACTATTATAGGGCAGGCCACACAGAGAACGGCCGGGGAATTCCTAGAGGCATGGCACCCATCCACAAATTCTATCAACAGACACATCGACCTAGACCCTATATACCGGCCACTGCAGTGGACAGCGACTGACAACCGGAAGCGGCAGATTCAAACCAGTATAAATGCCGGAGGAATCAGCACAGAAGCGCTTCACAGGAGGCTCCCAAGCACTGAAGATGTCACCTAGAAAGGGGACGAAACGTTTGCAACAAAAACTCCCAGCTCGGTGAACAGAACCACAACAATAATCTAGTTCCATTTCCCAGGACTTGGCCCATATCAGTCTAAGGCCTTCCTATTCATATACCCATCCAGATATCTTTTAAATGATGTAATTGTACCACCTCCACCACCACTTATGCAGCTTATTCCATACATGCACCACCATCTGTGTGAAAATGTTGCCCTTAGATCCCTTTTATATCATTCTCCTCTCGGCTTAAACCTATGCCTTTTGGTTTTGGATTCCCCTGCCCTTTGGAAAAGATCTTTACTATTTGCCCTACCTCTGCTCGTCATGATTTTATAAACCTATAGAAGATTTCTCCTCATCTCCAACACTCCACAGAAAATAACCCCTGCCTATTCAGCCTCTCCCTACAGCTGAAGCCCTCCAACCCTGGCAACGTCCTTGTAAATCTGTTTTGAACCCTTTCAAGTTTCACAAGATCCTTCCTATAGCAGGGAGACCTGATTTGAATGCAGTATTCCAAAAGTGGAGATACCAATGTCTCATACAACCACAACATGATCTTCCAATTCCTCAGTAAGTATTCTAATTTTTGTCAAGAAAATAATATTTGCTAAGAAATACAGACAATTCAGAATATTATCACAACATCCCCTTTTCCTTAAATAAATTTCCATATTGTTTAATGGGTCATTGTACATGAATGGATATCCCTCATGGGACAGAAAAAATGACAATTGCAACACTATTTACCATCAGGTTTTCAACCTGCAACAATAATACTTAGAATAATCCTTTTCAGGTTTGCCTGCATTTATAAAGACATTGAGTCACACAGTATTGAAACAGATCTTTCAGTTAAATTCATTAATACCAGCGAGATTTCCCAAACTAAACTAGTTCCATTTGTCTGCATTTGTCCCCATATCCCTCTAAAACTTCTCCCATTCATGTACCTGTCCAAATATCTTTAAAGGTCATAACTGTCTTGCATCTACCACTTCCTTGGTCAATTCATTCCATATACTACATGATAAATTTCCACTCAGGTTCCTGTTAAATCTTTCTCCTCAACTCAAGTTATGCTCTTTAGTTTTGAATTCCCCTACCCTCGGAAAAGAACTTTGCCATTCACCTTATCAGGCTCGTTATGATTTTATAAACTGCTACAAGGTCACCCCTCAACCTCCTACATTCCAAGAAAAAGATTCCAGCCTACCCAACCTCTATTTATAAGTCAAACCCTCCAATCCCAGTAACATCCTTGTAACTCTTTTCTGCACCCTTTCCAATTGCATAATATCCTTCCTACAGCAGGTTGACGAGTCTCAGAAACATTATTTTTGTTCAATAGTTGTAAGTGGAGTGAAAAAAAGCAGAAATCCAAGGAAAATATTGAAAAATTTAGAACATGTCTACAAAGTCAAATCATTGTCTTCATGAATATAAATTTCAGATGAATTGTATAGGATAGAAGGTCTGAAAAAGGCATCAGCTGAGATTGTTGGTAATTTTTTAACCACGTTGAAATAGAAAAGGTAAATTCAAACACAAAGATGAAAGTGTGCTAGATCACCTCATGTATCATACTAGACTGTGAAGCACAAAAAAGATTTAGCTGGAGATATTTTACCATATAGTTTGATACCACTATATGAATTTGGTTTCCTTATAGACTGTCTGAGGAAAAAGCAAACTCAAGGACTGTCTTCAGGTTATATACAAAGGTAGTATCTTTCTTATATATTTTTGCAAAATATTGTGATATATGCTAAGTGCAGATGTACCCCGCCCTGATTTTTAGCTTCACGAGATAATGACTAATCTGCCTTCATCATTTTTCAAGTCAATGCACTCTCATTGTGTCTTCTTGAAAGTGGAGAGTTCTGCTATACAATATTCTAATGTAGTTCCTCCAGAGTGATCTAATTCATTCATTTTGTGGTGTTTATACTCAGTGATATGCATGGCAAGATAACTTCAAGATATTCATTCCCTTGCATCACAGGAAAGAGCAAGTTCACAACATCAGGTACCATAGGCACTCGTAGAGCACATGGAGCCATTTCATGTGCTCTTCAAGCTTCAGAACACTGCTCCTTCGTCAGGTAGAACAGCATTCTGAAAGCTTGTGATTTTA
This sequence comes from Hemiscyllium ocellatum, assembly GCF_020745735.1. Lineage (NCBI taxonomy): Eukaryota > Metazoa > Chordata > Chondrichthyes > Orectolobiformes > Hemiscylliidae > Hemiscyllium > Hemiscyllium ocellatum. Next base: position 63,334,326 of record NC_083408.1, on the reverse strand, counting down.
AATAAACCTGTTGAACTATAACCTGATGTTTAAAAAAAAATTAACAGTTAAGACAGTCTCCTCAAAATAAAGTTCTACCATGGAAACATAATATATGGCCATCAAAAGCAATTTAACTCCAGAGGACTTAAGAATTCATTGAATGGTATGAACCCAGCATCATTATCGAATTGCTACAATACCCATTGGTATTACTATGTTAAAATAGGTATTGATTGCTTGTACCTTTAGAAGTATATGCATGAGCTAATTGTGAAGTTTAGCAGGGAGAATATTTGTAGAATGTAGTTATCTGATTGCATTAAAAAGTAATCCAAACTTTCATCTGCATCTTCACAAGTGTTCCTCTGAGGTTTCTGAGGTGCATCTTAATTCATCATAGCAAATTCTATCTCCATGTTTCAAGAGCAGGCAGCAATTATTTGATAAGAGTGAACTGAAAATCATCACCTGAATTTCACAGAGAAAAACGTCTGCTGATTGTATCGTGTGAGAGTAGTTAAAAGATCAGACATATCTGATATATTGATACAATGCTTACCACAGTATAAACTCTCTGCAATTCTCCCATGATCTAGGTAAAACAAGGCACCATGGATATATGTACACTGTTAAAGAAAAGATGTAATAAATGTATTAGCAACATGAAAAATTTTGACAGCAGTTATTGGCAAATCGCTAATTTCTAAATTTTCCTTCCTGTTTTTCCAGATGAATGCATGCCTGCTGATATCTGAATGTCATTTGACAACAAAAAAAACATTATTCCTTAGGAAATATATTCCAACATCAGTGGCTATTGTCCCAATAGATTCCATCAATTTTAAATTATTTATGACGTTTGATGAATCAATATTTTGTAAACAAGAACAAGTAGTTTTGAACCAAACTAATGTACAACAGATAAATGTAAATGGTCATTTTAAAATTAAAGATCACAACAAAGGCATTTTAAGTTTATGTCAATGGGGATGGAATGCCCAGTCCTTTTCTTTGCCGTGCCTGATTTAAGTTTGAGGTTTGGATTTCCTCAATATTCTTCCTCAAGATATTGATTTGATAATATATGCAAACAGGAAGATTTTTAGGCAAAAACAGCATGGTGGATGTTGGAAATTTGAAACAAAAACTGAAAATACAGGGAACACTCAGCAAGTCTGGCAGGATCTGTGAATAGGATATTTCTGTTCTACTATCTTTCACCAGAATTGATATTTGTTTAATTTATCTGAGTTGGTTTTAATTGCTGTGATAGGAATGCAACAGAGATTGGTCACAGAATAGCCAGTCAATGTTTTACAAAAGTCTTATTGATAAGTATTTCTGTTCATGTCAAGGAAATATCACTGATATACTATGGCGTAATTTAAAACATCAATTTCTTGGTTGTTGTTCTGGCAGTAGCTTAGAGAATCTTTTCAAAGCACACATCTCTGTTATATGATTGCAGTTAAAAGTTCACCAAATGACAAACCTGATTTATTCATTCAAAGTTTTGTTCCTTTCCAAAATTATTTTCCTAAACATTCAATACTTAATGGACTGAATATATGTTCTACTTTTGAAATATAGTGGTATTTCTTAATCTTACTAACTATTAGATTTATTCTGTATATTTGCAAGAACAGGAGAAGATTATGTCTTCCCATGGGTGTTTAGCGACTGACTTATTTTGTTTAGGACTGAGGAAATGATGTACGAGTAGTCAATTTTGCTTGATTTGAATTCAGTTTGCTTATGGAAAAGTTACATCCACCGATGAACACAAGACAAAAGGTAGATAGGAAAAACCACAAACAGCAAAAAGATAACTGCTGTCATAAAGCACATGGAGGATAGTTTCAGTTCATGACTGACCATTGAGAGAATCAACCCTGAAAGGTAGTGAAGAGAGGACAATTCAAATATGTTCAGTGTAGTAAATAATACAGAAATAATAGATACAAAACACGATTTCAAATTTAATTGTGATCGTGCAGGAACACACAGGTTTAAGCTAACATAGTAAAGCATTTTTGTTGTTGGCAGCAACTCCTCCTTCTCAGAACACTGCTCAACACTTGCACTGAATGTCTGAGCAGGTCAAACCGTGGAGGGAACTGTGATGGGAAGCTTATAAGAAATTGTAAGTTCTCTATTTTAATTCAATGATTTTATGATATTTTACATCAAGTCTTGCCAAGACATAAAACCAATGAGAATCAATGTTAACAGAATATGATTGAATGTTCTTACACATTTTCTGTACCTGGTCAGCACTATAATCAGTTAGAGTTTGACCAGCCAAAGGCATTGGCAGTGGAGGGATTAATAGAAGCGATGGTGGGTGAGTTGGTTAATTGTTAAAAAAGTTAATATCAACTACATTTTCAATGAAGTTAGCAAACCAGATAAATAACCATATTCTATTAAAGCCAGAGATAAGCACAATTTATCATCTTGGTCATTCTGCTTGATGCTTGTTTAAACCAATTGTGTTATGTCACAGCGGTGAACCCCTCTGCTAATTAAACCAAACACCGAGAAAAGCTTACCTCACCTCATAATCTGTTAAAGTATGAGTGACAGAGAACTTTCAAATTCCACTATTTAAAGAAAAAATATAAATTTATTCTTTAACTCTGAAAGCTAACATTAAACAACTATTTACAACTCAAAGCCTCCTTTCTCCCAACTACTTGTTATCTGCCTCTAACTTTATAACAATATACTGTTCGCATAAATGCCCCTATTAAAATTACATCAACCTAATTTTCAAAACCCTATAGTCGCTGTCATTTCTAGTGTCTGTCTTCCTCTGCCTATAGATCTCCTGGGTCATCTTCCATCTTTTGCTGCAAAGGTGTTTCATATGAAAAGGAATCTTTGATAGAGAGTGTCTTGCCAGCAGGTACTCTAACAATGGCAATTAGTCACTCTCTCTGGCTAATTCTCAAAATGCTAGCTTCTTTATACCCCAAACATTGGATTGTCTCATTGGTTCGATGTCGTCAAAGCAGTTAAATTCAAATTTGATTGGGTTTTAGTATCCTGGGGATTTATTTAAACTGATTGGTTAAACTTGAACAGTTGTGAAAACATAGCAACCAAAAGTCAGATATTTGTTTCACAGCCAAATGTTGTATATTTTCAATTTTCCAGTGCACTCTGATATTGCTAGTCAGTCATATAACAGGTGCCAGCAAGCTCTCAGTGCAAAAGAGGCTTCACTCTTTCTTAAAGGTACAGTACCCCTTCAACTTCATAACAGCTCCCCCCTTAAGAAAAGAAAATTAGCTATCATAATGAAAAGATGACTTCAGTTTATTTTTCTAGTTCTTAACCCCATTACAATGAAATACCATAACATTGGCACCTGTTCAATCTTATCTATACTTTATTAGTTAAATCCATGTTAATGCATCTGCTACGTGGGGTGGCATGGTGGCTCAGTGGTTTGCACTGCTGCTTCACAGTACCAGGGACCATGGTTCCATTCCTGCCTTGGGTGACTGCTTGTGTGGAGTTTGCACATTCTCCCTGTGTCTGCATGGGTTTCCTCTGGGTGCTCCGGTTTCATGCCAAAATCCAAAGATGTGCTGGTCAGGTGAATTGGCCATGCCAAATTGCCCCATAGAGTTAAGTGACATTAGTCAGGGGTAAATAGGATAGGGGAATGGGTCTGGGAGGGTTATTCATCAGAGGTTATGGACTTGTTGGGCATACTGTAGGGAATCTATTTTAATCAAATTCTCACAACCCGCAATATGTACGATTTGTAAATTTGTAAGTCTGTAACATAAGATTCCAATGAAATAGTCTCATATTCTTGTCTTTAAGTAATCCCAAAAATGTAAGAGGATTGTGATCCATGTGCACAACCATCTCTGGGACATCATTCGTCACATAAACATTAAAATCTTATTAAGCCAGTTCCAAACTCAATACTTCCTTTTCGATGGTAGAGTATTTTCTCTGGTGGATGTTGAGTTTCTTTGAAAAGTAACCAACTGACTGTTCAATGCCACCATCACCTTCCTGCAACAGTACAGCTCTAACCCCTATGTCGCAAGCATCGATTTCAACTTTGAAGCGTTTCAAAATGTTTGGTGTAGCTAAAACTGGTACAGTAGTTAATACTACTTTGAAATATCAAATGCCTCCTGGCACTGTTTTGTCCACTGAATGTTTGTGTTCTTCAGCAAAGCTGTTAGTGGTGCCACTGTAATGCTGAAGTTTAGAAAAACTTCCGGTAGAATCCACTTAGTCCTAAAAATCAAAGCACCTCTTTCTTTAAGGTTGGTCATGCAAAGTCCTCGATGACCTTCGTTTCTGTGTTCTTTGGGGTCTACCTTCCATGACTGATGTTATGTTCCAAGGAAGTCACCTCTGCTTTAGCGAATTCCATTTTCTTTAAGTTTATTACCAGTTTCGCTTCTCTTAATCATTCAAAGAGCTATGCCAACTGTACCACATGATCTTTCCATGACTCACTAAAGATCATTACATCATCCAGATGGACTTCACATTTTGTTAACCCATCCACAACTCTGTTCATGAGTCTTTGGAAGTTGTGTTCTTCATTCCAAAGGGCATCACTTTGAATTGATATAGCCCATTTGGGTTACAAATGCAAAAATTTCTTTCGCTTTCTCCAATAAAGGTACCTGCCAGTAACCATGCAGTAAGTTCGACTTTGTGATGTAACTGACTTGTCCCACTTTGTCTATACAGTCCTCCAATCTTGGTATTGGGCACGAGTCTGCTTTTGTTATGGTGTTGATCTTCCGATAACACACAAAACTATCAGGTTTGGGAATTGACACAATTGGCGAACTCCACTCCCTCTGACACAGTTCAATGATGTCTTCATTGAGCAGCGCGTCCACTTCCTTCTGGACTTGTGTAGCTTTGAAAGAATTAAGTCTGTAGGGGCATTGTTTTATCAGAAAGGCATTCTCTACATCTACCTCATGCACAATAGCATTAGTCCTCCCCAGCTTATTCCTGCATATGCTCTCATACTGCTGCAACACACCTTTCAACTATGTTCTTTGCTCCTAACGCAGATAGCTCACTAACGTTTCCCATTCCTCAAGGACTTCCTCATTGTTTAACGTACTTTGAGACACATCAAACTCCACAATACCTGAATTTGATACCTCACTCTGTGAGCAGTAACTAATACCTGTTCCTCCAGTTGGATCTTGCCAAATCATTCCCAAAAACAAACAGTATTCCTGGAACTGACACTCTGTCAATCACTCCCACTGTAACTTCCCCAGTCTTGAGTTGGCACTCCTACCTGGAGTTCTCCTACATAGGAGAATACTAAATTTCTATCCATCTATCCCCCAAATTACCATTCTCTCGGATAACAGGTCAGGAAGAGTGCAAATACATTCACTTCTTACTATTGGAGACTGGTTAGGTTCTGTATATCTCAAAATTATAACTTCTTGTCCTTCTACCCCTGTTCTTTCTGAGTAAACTTTACCCATGGAGACAAATTCTTTATAGAGATCAGGCACTAACTCAGTACCTGCTTAGGCTGTGCACTCTCCTGCAGCTCCTCGGCTCTTCTTGTGGTCTCCTTTACTACTTTCACTAATGCCACTGGCCTAGCCTCTTTTACCACATCTTTTCCCACAGTGCCTTTCTTTAATGACCAGCACAGTGACTTTACGTTCCCACTCTAGCACAGTGAAAACACCTGAGGCCTTTCACCTCCTTTTCACTCTCTATGGCTTGTTTTTTAACCTGTGGTAAGTGATTACCAGTGTTCTCTACTCTTGTAGTATAGGATCCCCCCTTCTCCCAATTTCTGTCCCTCAAGGGATGAAATTCTTGCTGCAAGCTAAACTTTGTATTATTTACCAATGTTTATTTATCTATCTCTGCTGTCCTTCTTACTTCTTGAACTTTCTGTTCATCCACATGAATTCTTATCATCTCTGGAAGTGAGTTTTTAAACTCCTCCAGCAGAATACTCTCTCGTAGGGCCTCATAGGTCTTATCTATTTTAAAGGTCTGCACCCATCTATCAAAATTATTGTATTTAATTCTTTCAATCTCAACAGAAGTCTGAATTTGTTCCATCTTTGAGTTTCTGAATCACTGTCTATACACTTCTGGTAGCAATTTATAAGCATTTAAAATAGTCTGGTCAACCTCTTCATAGTCTCTTGACCCCTCATTTGACAGTGTGGCAAATGCCTCACTAGTTCTGCCTACCAGTTTAATCTGAACTAGCATTACTCATAAATTCTCTGACCAGTCCATCTGCCTAGCCAATTTTTCATATGAAATAAGGAAGGCTTCAATGTCTTTCTCATCAAAATGTGGCAGTGTTTTAACATATTTGTTTATTTCACTACCTTCTCTCTTCATCCCCATTCTGTTAGTTTGACATTCCTGACTAAGTGGAAATGAGAACTGCAGATGCTGGAGGATTCTCCTGTTCCTGTTCCTTGGATGCTGCCTAACCTGCAGTACTTTGCCAACACCACACTCTCTTTCCTGATAAAGTTGCAACTTCTGAAGTTCAAATTCTCACTCCTTTTTTCTTTCTTTTTTCTCTTTTTCTTGCTCCCTTTCTTCTCTCCCTCCTTTTCTCTCTTTGTCTTTCTTCTCTGTCTTCTCTTTGCTCAGCTAAAAACCTTCTCTCTTTCTTTTCTCTCTCTTTCTTTTTCCTCTCTCTCTCTCTCTTTCTCCTCTCTCTCTGTCTCTCTCTTCCTTTTCCTTTGTTTTTCCTCTCTTTCTCTTTGTTTATCTTCTAACTCCATTTTCTTTTATTGTAATTTAAGTTTTTCTATCTCTACTGCACTTTTCTGTTTTTCTGACACACCTAAGTGTTTGAGTAACTCTCTTACAATTTCAGCTTTAGATCCAAATCTAACCTATTTGCTAATTGTAAACGTACAGTTTCTTTCCGCACTTCTAAATTTTTTTGGCAAATTTGGGAATCCCCTTCAAACCCCAAAATCTCTTTAGCAATCTTAAGAGTCATTTCTCTCACTTTTAATTTAACCAACCACAAGTAACAAAAATTAAACACATTGTCTCACCTATGTGTTATTTTAAAGATCTTGGAAACTAATTGGCAAGTGTTTACATCTGCTGGGATTTTTCGTACCCCTAGTCTATTCAAATCTGTCCAACTCTCAGACTGAATCTGTCTAAACCTGTCCAAATCCTGGACGAGCCCACAAACATTTAAAACACGGTAGTGAACCCTTCTGCTAATCAAACTAAGCACCCAGAAAAGCTCACCTTGCCTTATAATCTGTTAAAGTATGAATGACAGATAACTCTCAAATTCCCACTACTTAAAGAAAACAAACAATTTATTCTTTAACTCTATAAGTGAATACTAAACCACAACTATTTACAACTCTAAGCCTCCTTTCTCCTAACTGCTTGTTATCTGCCTCCAACTCTATAACAATATACTGTTCCCATGGATGCCCCTATTAAAATTACATCAACTTAATTTTCAGAACCCTACAGTGGTTGTTGTCTCCAACGTCTGTCTTCATTTTACTATAGATCTCCCTGGGTCATCTTCCGTCTTTTGCTGCACAGGTATTTCATTTGAAAAGGTACCTTTAATAGCGAGTGTTTTGCTAGCAGATTCTTTAACGATGACAGTTTGTCACTCTCTCTGGCTAATTCTGAAAATGCTGGCTTCCTTATTTCCCAAACATCGAATCATCTCATTGGTTCAACATTGTCAAAAACAGTAAAATTCAAATTTGTTTAGGTTTTAGTATCATGGAGCATAATTTAAACTGATTGGTTAAATTCAAACTGTTGTGAAAACATAGCAATCAAAATTCATAGCCAAATGTTATATATTTTCAATTTTTCCAGTGCACTCTGATACAGTGAATCAGTCACATGACAGGTGCCTGCAAGCTGTCAGTGCAAAACAGCCTTCACACTCTCTTAAAGGTACCGTACACCCTTTCAAATTCATTACAATAGATATGCACAGGTAAGGTATTTGGGCGCTCTTTCAAGTAATGTTGGACACACTAACAGATTTTCACCGGCATATGCCTAGGCTTGCAATCTTAGCACCAGATCTCTATTCAGGGTCTGGCAGTGTGAACCTACACCCATCAAGTTCTCCCATTTGCACTTTATTTTCAGCTATGAATGCTGTGTTCAGGCTGAGTTCATGTTTAATGCCTTTGGATTGTGTAACTGCTTTAGATTTGTTTCACGGATCCCAGTGATGCAATCCCACCCCTCCATCATGGTCCACCAGAGAGGAGTCAGCTCAGATACCAGAAAGAGAAAACCGTATCCAACACTTTATTGTTTTTAGTCATTTGACTATGTAGGCACCAGCCCAGAGGCCTGCAGTCCAATGGATATCCCTGTGATGATTTAATGTAGAGCACTAGATGATAAGCCCAACAGACATATGCAGCAGGGAAAGGTCAGAGGCAGACATTTGTATAGACAATGCTGTCATTGTGTCCCCTCACACAAGTTGAGGGTAGTCACAGTAATGTTCTGTGTTGTAGTGAGATAAGACCTCAAGTATGTCAGTTTGGGTTATTTTCCAGTGTTTGAGCCCACAGCAGCTGATGATTGCCATGTATCTGAGCTCCCTCACACATTGAACACTCATGCACTGTCAGTGGAGGCATTTGTAGAGGTCATAGCCTTGAATTAGGTTATCAAATGTATGAGCTCTAGCCAAGAGAGAGTGAGTAGCCTCATAGTGAGCTGTATGCAGCAGCACCTGGAGTATTTACAAAACCAGTGAAATGTCCAGTTTTGCATATGTAGATCTGTGGCAGTAATGAGGAAAGAGCTAAGCATCTTGTATAGCCCATCTTACGGCTGACTGATTGGCAGAAGGAGAGACTCTGGAAGAAGGCGGTCAGATAAATGGTGATGGTCACATGACCTTGGCATCAGAAAAATCAATGGCACTGATCTAGAATGAGGAATAAAGAGCATGGTCTTAAAAACAAGAGACTTTTATTGAGAACTTACTATTTTAAGATTTAAATAAAGGGATGTTCCAGAACATAAGGAAACAAAGAGCTAAACTCATTATGAGGAACAAGCAGACTCAAGGTCAGTATGTATGTGACCACCCAGAGATAATCCAGACTAGCATCTCAAAGCTTGGGTAGCAATGTTAGTTTAAAGTGCAACATATAAGTGCAACATATAGCAGTTACCAGCAACCTCCCAGTAATAGAACATTTCCCGCTATTTAGAGACTTTAGCAAGAGCTGAGAAATCTCCCAATGAGGGTGAATATTCTCTGCAAGCTGAATCTCACCATCCTTGGTTTCCTCAGCTTCTCAGACTAACACATCCATTTGTTAGATAAAACCAAGTGAGAATGACTACTCCTACAGAAAAAGCCCTCCTGATGAAGGGCTTATGCCCGAAATGTCAAATTTCCTATTCCTTGGATGCTGCCTGACCTGCTGTGCTTTAACCAGCAACACATTTTCAGCTGTGATCTCCAGCATCTGCAGACCTAATTTTTTACCCCTACAGAAATATAGGAAGTGAAGTCCCAGGAAAAGAAATGTCCCTCACCACCATCACCACATAGTCAGAAATCAAAGCTGCCAGGCCCCATCACCTTCAAATCAACAAAGTTTATTGTAGATAGAAGGATCAAGAACACTGCGTCATTTCAACAGTAAGCAGAACACAGTTAGACTTAAATATCATTAATGTGTAATATTGAAGTGAACAGATATACAGTGATTAAAAAATGACATAGAAAATGCTAAGTAGTTGTGCAATAAATATAATAGTTACAAGGCAGTGTGTGGTCAGAAATCATGATTTTCTGATTGGGCCAACTGTACATAGCATTCAGTAAACCTTCATCATGTACCATATATGTTTGAAGGCATAATACCACAACCTTCATCTGGCCACTTTGGTTGAATCTATTATTTGAGGCAGTAGTGGTAATATCACGGAGATAGTAATCCAGAGATATGAACTAAAGCTTTGAGAATACTGGTTAAAATCCAATGAATAAATCAGGAACATAAAGCTTGTCTTAGTCATGAAATTATGGCATGATACTGCTGTCGATTGTTGTAGAAATCTACCTGGTTACTAATGGCTTTTAAAATAAAGAAATCTGCTATCCTTATCTGGTCTGGTCTACATATGTCACCAGATCTATAGCAATATTGTTGACTCTTGACTGCCCTCTGAAATAGCCTGGAGAGACATTTAGTTCAAAAGCAGTAAGTGATGTGTAATGAAGGCTGCCTTTGTTAATATGCTCACAATCCATGAAAGAGTAAGGAAAAAAAAGAGCAATGAATCTACATGAGATGGACATATCTCTTGGCTATGAATGTAGCGTAAATGGAACTCTGTGTTCTCTGCAGCCGTGTCGTACACTCCATTTTTGTTAAGCTTCCAATGGTCCTTTTTCCTCTGTCACACGCCTTCCTCATTCTCTTTCTCCTTCAAATCTTTTTGCTCCTCCTCCACTATCTCTTCTTTATCCTCAGTGCATGAATAACTTTGGTCAATCTGTTCAATTCCCAATTGGCTTCTCCCACGGTAATCATCACATTATTACCTTTTCCTGATTCATTCTTTGATATGCCAATCACTTTATAAAATGATCCTTTTTAGCATAGCTTATCAAGTCTATTGATCATTACCTAGATCAGATGGCACTAATGAACAATTTATGCAACTGCCTATGGTATGCAGTGTCGACTTCTAATGATTAATTATTATCCTAAATGTTCCTATTCATATATCCCTGTATTTTCAATAATATATATATATATCCATGTAAATCAATATCCTTGAATTACAGGTGCACAATCTTTTATCTGAAATGCTTGGGACCAGCTAGTTTTCAGACTTCAGAATTTTTTGAATTTCAGAATAAGTGACAGTTTGACAGTGAATTTTTTGTAAAAAATCTTCTCAAAGAACAGACTTATTGTGAGTAAAACAGGCCAGGAAACAGAATTGAGGCCTGCTAGTGTTGGGCCATGCCACCCCACACCCCCCCACCCCTCCATGTCACATCTGAGAGATACACACCGAATGGGTGTGGAGTTGGGTTCACTGTTTGCATGCCAAACAGACTTGTTAATGAGAAAAAATTTCTCGAAAACACCTTTGGACTTTAGAACTTTTCAGATTTCGGATAAAGGATTTTCAACCTGTACAATAACCATATTCAACTCTAAAACTACTAATGCCAAAAATAAATCAAACCACTTAATAATTATATATACCAATATGCATAGGACTGTACATATTTTAAATTTAAGTCTAAGTTATTTTAAAACATCGTTGTGTCTTTGAATAAAGGCTTTTTTCCTCAAAGCATATTTACATGAGTTAACTGAAGCCTGAGCTATAAAAACAACCATAAACCTTTACTTTGACTCTGACCTTATAGCTTTCTTCATTGAACCAATTATTTCATAATGGCCCCCAATTAAACAGTTAAACAATTAAACAGTTTCTCGCTTGTTTAATCAAATCAACATGGCTGAAAAATAATTCAATCCTATAGTAGTTCCCTGTTTTGTAGCTATAATTGTCTGGATTATGCATGGAACCATTAATTCGACATGCAATCAATAATGCCCTGCACCAGTGGGGACTCAGTTATGAAGGCAAATCCTGTAATTCTCTAGGTTGAGGCTTCGCCTTAAAGTTGTAGGAAATAAATTCACCATGCTAGAGAAAAGTCCATTGGTGACAGTATATATGCACTTGTGAACAGTAGACCGGGAGATGTCATACAAGGGGGCTGCAGAGCTTTGTGTTAGTACCCATGATGTTAAAGGTCATTATGGATTTCAACATGAGGCTTATTTTATTATTTGCTACCTCTATTTGCATATTTTGTCAGAGCTGAACATATAGCCCTTGCTATTTTTTTCTTGACTGAGCGCTTTAGGGAACATCTCCGGGACACCCGCACCAATCAACCACACCACCCTGTGGCCCAACATTTCAACTCCCCCTCCCACTCTGCTGAGGACATGGAGATCCTGGGCCTCCTTCACTGCCGCTTCCTCACCACCATACGCCTGGAGGAAGAATGTCTCATCTTCAACCCCAGGGCATCAATGGGGACTTCAACAGTTTCCTCATTTCCCCTTCCCCCACCTCACCCTAGTTCCAAACTTCCAGCTCAGCACTGTCCCCATGACTTGTCCTACCTGCCTATCTTCTTTTCCACCTATCCACTCCACCCTCCTTCCTGACCTATCACCTTCATCCCCTACCCCACTCACCTATTGTACTCTATGCTACTTTCTACACACTCCCAACCTCCTCTAGCTTATCTCTCCATGCTTCAGGCTCTCTGCTTTTATTCTTGATGAAGGACTTTTGCCTGAAACGTCGATTTTACTGCTCCTCGGATGCTGCCTGAACTGCTATGCTCTTCCAGCACCACTAATCCAGCATATGTGTTTTGTTTGTTGGGTGCGATGGACACTGAAATGTCTTTGCATATGTTTGTTATTGCACATGAAGCTTCTGACTTCCAGAGATAACTGACATGAAGGATCATGTAAATCAATTTGAAATATGAGGATCGCTTCGGTCAAAAGGTAACTTTATCCAGGGACAGACCATAGATAGTGCATGTCTGTTTCATGAACTGAGCCAGCACAGTTTGATGGTTTGACTGGCTTCCTTCTGTGCTGAAAATGTTCAGATTCTGTGAATCATGTACATTGGTAAAAGTTCATCCACAACCTGGAGGCTTTCAGCCCACTATGTGTTTCCACACAGAGCCACTTACTAATGGCCTGCAGGCCTGTTGAGACCACATGGAGTGATCGACACAGAATTTTGATTTCTCTATAACAGTATCAAAGAGCTTGGAGGCGATTCAGCACAATCTCTTTCAGAAGTTAAAGAATTACAACTGGTACTATTCAAGCTATATGCACATATCTAAGGGCATCATTTTTCCTTTCCAGTTTTGTGTTATTAAACTGTAAATAGCTAGCAGCTGTCTGTCTGTAGAACTGTAGACTCGTGGTCATCAAGTGCATATAACACAGTCATGGCCTGAGGATCAAAAATTCTACTTGTGTTGTAAACCAAGGATATTAATACAGTTCAATACCTATAATTCCTGAATATGAAATTTGGAAATGAACTATAGCTAATACATGTTTAATCACTTATAAAACCAATACAAATTATATTGAATTTCCATCCCCAATTGAAAAAGGTAACATTCATTTCCATTGTGTTTCTAATAAAAAATTAGCACAATTACAATTAAAGGTGAACTATTCACCAAATAATACAAAAACTTGAGTATTGCTGAGAAAAGAAAAATATTGCTATAGATTTTCATTGTGCACTCATCAAGCTGCACATACCCTGTTGAATGCAAGATAAAAAGGTGAACTGCTTGTGAGTTTCAGCCTATGAGGCACAACTGCAGCCAATGTTATTGCTTTTTTCATCTAACTATTAAACAATCTGTGTTAGCTAGAAAGTATTGGAATGAATGCAGAACACTGACTGGCCTTTTGAAGTATGGAAATTATAACCTGAAACTATTCATCAATAATTCATGCAGTCCCCAAACCAGCCTAATGTAAAGACAACAAGATAGCTCTGTAATGAGATGATTTCACCCTGTCAGATTATATCAATTTATTAGCTATATTTCAACTTGTTGCTAGGCAATGCATTTTTTTTTAATAAGTTGACAAATCTCATGAGCACAGTTACTGGGAGATCTCTCAGTCTGGTTGCAAGATATGTAACAGATATCTCAAAGCAGGACTGGCCTGATTGTCTTAATTTAATAGATTCTTTGCAATATTTTCAATCCTTGAATGTCTTTATTTTAATTCATTATTGAAGATAAATTAAAAGAAGTTTGTTATGTATACCATAACAAAAGTAGGAATTATATTGAGGGCTGGCTTAGATATTGATGCAGACAAGCCAGTGGGTATTGGTGCCAGTTCCCATAAAAGGAGAGGGTTGTTGGCAGAAAGGACATCTATTTGCATACTATTCATCAAATTAAAAAGGTATGATTGTTGATATGGCAGGGTGATCAACTAACATTATGATGCCCATGTAACATGGGAAAAGCTGAAAGATAAAGAGATTGTGACAGCGACACAAGTGGGATATATATGTTCTGCTGTTGCTGAACTTGATCCAGGTATTCAAGGTCTTCTTTTCTATCTATTCAATTATAAACTGGCTGAAAAAAGAATATTTTTGTGTCAGATGTTGGCACAAAGCTACATCCAAATTAGAAATATCACAGAATGCCTAACATGTGGAAACAAGCCAATTGGCCCCACAAGTCCACACCAAACCTCTGAAGAGTATCCCACCCAGATCCATTCTCCTACATTTCCCCTGACTAATGCACCTGAACACTACAGGCAATTTAGCATGGCAAATGCACCTAACCTGCACATCTTTGGACTGTGGGAGGAAACCTACACAGACACAGGGAGGAAGTGCAAACTCCACACAATTGTCCAAGGCTGGAATTAAAACCGGGTCCCTAGCACTGTGAGGTAACAGTGCAAACCAGTGAGTCACCATGCCACTCTACTGTTAATATACTGCACTACTGAGCTGCTTTCCTTTTCATTTTTCCAATATCAACTGTAAATGAAAGAAGTGACAATTAAAATAAAGTTCAGGCAAGTATCAGAAGCATGAGGTTAGGTATTATAGGCTAAATGGTACAAGAAAAGAGAGACATGAAGGTGACAGGTAGGGTTAATATTGCTAATGAGATTCCAAGCTTTACAAATAAAGGCATAATGCACAAAATCCAAGAGGTTATGGTGGATCGATAAATTAAAACACTAGTTGTTATGGTTCTATCAAATTGTGGGCATCACAGTTTTGGATGAACATCAAGGCTCTGGAGAAGGCACAGATGAGATTGAGTAAAATTGCTCCCAACTAATAGTTGTTATAGTTCTATGTTTAGGCTGAGGAAGCTGAAGTTGTTCCACTTCGGTCAGACAAGGACAACAGGAGATTTGATCAAGGTGTTTAATGTCCATGAGGGTTTGGATAGAGTAAAAATGTTTCCGGTAACTGAAGGGCTGATGACAAGTGGAATGTTTGTTATCTGCTGTGGTGATGGATCTAGAGTTTGTAGTGGCCCTCTAAAGGGAATTAGATTCTTTAAAACACTTGAAGGAGAAATAATTGCACTGATATGGAGAAGTAGTAGGGGAGTGGGACTGATTGGATTGTAATTCAGAATAGGCGAAAGTGAGGACTGCAGATGCTGGAGATTAGAGTCAAGAGCATGGTGCTGGAAAAGCACAGTAGGTCAGGCAGCATCCGAGGAGCAGGAAAATAGACATTTCAGGCAAAAGCCCTTCTTGAGGATAAAGGGCTTTTGCCCGAAATGTCGATTTTCCTGCTCCTCGGATGCTGCCTGACCTACTGCGCTTTTCCAGCACCACGCTCTTGACTGTAATTCAGAACAGTAAACCTTCTGTCCTCACATCTAATAATTTACTTAATAGTTCCAGTGTATTGTCTTCAATCATCATTCTTGTCAAATTTTCTAGATCCCTCAATTACCCTCAATCAAAGAAAGTAGCTTACTCTCTGTGCTATCTATTTGGTTCACAATCCTGAAATTGTGTGCTCCTTTGGAATCCCCAGGTACACCATGATTTCTCTTCCATGTGAGATATGTGTAGGTGTTGATTAACCAAAACATTTTACAGGACTGCCCTGGATGTTCGTTTCCATGTAAGGCTGTCCAGAGTTGAAAGTATTTCTAGGTCTGTGGACAATACTTCTAAAACGAATGCCTGAGTGTCAGACTTGCTGTCTGGTTTGCATTACAGGTTGTAGGAGGAGTTGAGGTAGATGCCCTCAGAAATATTGTCTGGATGCTGGCTCCAGGCACAGGCTAGGTGTTTCAGGGCTTTGGATTGTGTTCAAAATTTAACAAGGAAGAGAAGAAATCCCTCTAGCTCTCGCACCTCCTTATATTTATAAGCTCCTGAGCCATATTCAGTTCTATCCATGCAACTTCATTCCCCATCATGGCAGTTCATACCCTCCATGCCAACCTGTGTTCCTTCACTCACCTATATAGCTCTCTTAAAAGATCCATAACAAAATAATTCCCTATACCAACCCTCAACATCTCCAATTTTCTGCATGCCAATCATTGCCCCTTACCCAAATCCAAATGTCTTTTAATAGCAAACAATGACAGTTCATGACAACAGAGCTGTAATTATAGGCTAATCTAGATTCATTATTTTGTCAATGTTTGTTTACGCATCTGAAATGCAATAAGCCTATGTAAACATCTGCTGGGAGGCAACCTGAAATATTCTGTCGCAAAACTGTTTATCCTAACAAACCTGACATGCCAATATCCAGGGCTAGTGTTGAAACTGGCAAAATACAATTTCTTGTGTCTTCCTGAAAGTAGATCCTCAAAAGAACTGCTTGTTCTTTTTGGTGATTTTCATTGGTGTAATTTGAAACTTCATTTTCCAACTCTGGCTAAATGCCAATTATTTGTGCACTTATTCTGAGGCATCTGCCTAAACTGCGCAGGGAACTTCCTTTAATATTCCTCTCTGATATATTGGGTTCTTCAGATTCTGCACAATCACTTGGCTGCTGGAGAATCTCAATGACTTCAAGCTTGAATTGGATTTTGTATCCATGGCTTCCCCGGTACCATGTTGCCACACTAAAGGGTGGAATTGGCAGGAGCGCAGCACTCACCAGTGAAGTTGTAGACTTGGCAGCACATGTCAAGGATTCAATCAGGGTGAACTTTATTTTCTGAGGTGTTTGGGCAGTAGGTAGAAATAATTTGGAAGCTTTGGTCAGAAGTCAGGTGTCGATTTATGCAAAAGATATGTGAATAATGAGGAATTTTCTTAATCAAATATTAGCCATCAATTTTTATATGTTTTACTTCTAATATTTCAGTGAATGTTTGCTTTCGAACATGTAGAAATTCATAGGGAAAGTAATGTTGACTACTTTTAAAACTACTGATTTCTATATTCAGTGTTTCCTTTTTAATATTATTAACATAAATATCAACAATGTATTTAATAAATACTTTGAGTGAGGTGTTGAACTCCTGCTGTTCCTATATTCCAAAAAATATGAAATTAAATTCATACTAATGCAATAAAGAAATAATATAATCAGATATATTCAAAGAGCTCAATATTCACTGAGCCAATATAGAAGCCAACAGTTTCATGAAATTTGACGTAGCCCCATGATAGGCAAGCAATTCAAAAATGGCTCTGAATATGAGCTTGGAACATACAAATGCACAAGCAGTAAAACTGATGCTTCAAGAGTAACTGGGCTTTTGTTAGTGTTAGCCTGCCGTTTTACTGAAACTATCTTGCCTTCTTGGCAAACTTAAATATACATTTGTTGAAGGGACTTTTTGGAGAAAATGATGTGGCTTACTTAACAGGATTTTGTTTTGCACTTCAAAACACCAGAAATGAACCAAATAAAGTCTACCATGACTCAGCTAATTCCTTACCATAGCAGATAGCAAAACCTGCGCCCACACATCCCACCTCACCTCCATCCAAGGCCTCAAAGGAGCCTTCCACATCTATCAAAGTTTCACTTGCACTTCCACACATGTCATATACTGTATCCATTGCTCATGATGCAGTCTCCTCTGCACTGAGGAGACCAGATGCCTATTCGCAGAGCGCTTCAGAGAACATCTCTGGGACACCCACACTAACCAGACCCACCACCCTGTGGCCGAACACTTCAACTCCCCCTCCTACTTCGTCAAGAATATGCAGGTACTGGGCCTCCTCCATCACCACTCTATAACCACCCGATTCCTGGAGGAAGAATGTTCTGCCTCGGGACCCTCCAGCCCCATGACATCAATGTTGATTTCACTGGCTTCATCATTTTCCCTCCCTCCACTTTTTCTAGATCCAACCTCCCAACTCAGCACTGCCCTCATGACCTGTCCTACCTGTCCATCTTCCTTCCCACTTCTCCACTCGATCCTCCTCTCTGACCTATCGCCACTATTCCTACCTCCATCTACCTATTGCATTCTCAGCTACCTTCCCCCAGACCACCACCCTCAGCCCCGCACCCCCCAACCTCCCATTTATCTCTGCATTTGCCCAAAATGTCGATTCTCCTGCTCCTTGAATGCTGCCTGATCTGCTGCACTTTTCCAGCACTACACTCTCGACTCTAATTCATTACCATCACCACGACATGTACTCACCCCCAAATCATTCAAAATTTTTCAAAGTTATCAAGGCATTTTCAGGTATAGCTGCTGCAAAATTAACCTTGCTGAACTTGATTTCAATCAAACTTTGCTGCTGGCATCATAACTGAGACTTTGTCCCTTTCATCCTATCATTCATGAATTTCATTGTTTCCTGGTAGATGGTACCCAAGATAAATAAGTCCACATGGTCAGAATCCCACTTACCATCTGAAACCTGATACATACACACTGGTGTATGTATCATTACAAAATGCACTGCAATGCCTCACCAAAGATCTTCAAAGACACCATCCAAAACCAAGGATGCCACCAAGGAGGACAAGGACAGCAGGGAAATGTTTATGGCATCAAGTGTAAGATCTCATCCAAGTCACACTTGTTAGGTTCAGGAAATTTCCGATCACACTTCCCTCACTAAATATATCCTACCAGTATGATTTCACATCCCTGGTACTTCCAGCTAATCTTGCAGTGTGTTTATGATAATACACTACAATTGTTATTCGGAATGCCTCAGCACATACAGCATGCTCTTGAATTCGTTGACAGCTCACTAGAAGATCCCAATAATAATGCAGCAGTCTCTGTAACTTGTCTTCAAAATCTGCTCAATTTTTTTTGGCAATTCCTTTAGTTGCTTATAATAACCAATCAAATCAATAACACAAAATGCATGATGGTTTCAGAAGTGGAAAGAATTCAGTCTTGAAAAAGTTAGAAAGAATAGACAGAAAAGAAATAGAATTTGAAGTAATCTGCTGCACCTTTTGTGAGTCATTGCCCAAGTTAACTTTCACTCCCCATTTCCTCAATTACGTAAGATCAATTTGGATGATTTTACACTGACTTTAAACTATGAAGCTGAAACTGCTTTGAAGTAGAGTGCATGGGATAACTGATCTTGTGGATTAGAAAGCTTGCTTCACTGAAGATGTCAGATGAGCTCCATTCTGTCTATTTCGCAATTCTTGAAAAGACTGTACAGTTTATTCCACTTAATTAATTATCTGACACTTTATTATATTAGAGCAAAGAAATTGAAACCATTTTATGACAATGTCTATTATGTTCATTCATGTTCATGTGGCTCTTTTAAACCTACAGTCATTTTCAATTAACATTGTTACTCATATTACCTCATGTACGTGCCATTCAAACACAAACCTTTTCTTTCCTTCATAGCTAGCATGATCCATTTGACACGTTGAATTCTATAAATTAGTTACACTTAAATTTCAGCAAGCGTGCTCTTTAAAAATTAGAATTATTAATCTTAGAAGAAGGCAACACAGAAGGATGTCATTTAGCCTGCTGTGCCAATGCTGGTTTCAGGTAGAGATATGCAATTAGCCCTTGATCTTCTTGAAAGCCCTGTCACTTTCTCCCTTCAAATTCTTATCTGAACAGTGTATATTAATAAAGGAGCACATTGCCCATAGGTGACATGAGTGCAATTAATGATATCTCATATCATTGTTAAATATGCTGGATGGCATGCAGTCTAATATTAGTACTTGGACAATTAAGTGAATTCTGACCATTTTGGGGGATGTGATGGCATAGTGGTAATGTCAGGTCTTTTCATCTAGAAGTCTAGGTTAATGTTTTAGGGAGATAGATTTGAATCCCAGCATGGCAGATGGTGAAATTTGAATTCAATAACATCTAATAGTGACCATTTAACCATTGTCATAAAACCCAATTGCCTCACTAAGGGAGGAAAATCTGATGCCAAGTCTAGGCTCTATGTGATTTCAGACCCATAGCAATGCAGTTGACTTATAAGTAACCACTCTTACATGATCTAGCAAGTGACTCCGTTGCATTAAATTACTATGAAGTCTAACCAAAAGAATGAAACCAGACAGACCACCTGCGATTAACTTACAGATTAGAGCTGACAATGGCAAATGCAGCTGTTTCAACCCTGCAAAGTCCTAATTATCACAGCAGACTGACAAAGACTTTCTCACGGAATCATCTCTTTCATGCAATTAACCATTAAACAGTATTATCATCATCCTTGTGAATGTCCAATTTCAGACTTATCCATTCACTTCATATCTGTAGCTCTTCAGCAATTGTTTGCTTCCATCACATATGTGAGCAATGAGACCCAGGTCATTACATTTACTGTGTAAAACATTTCTCTCTAATTTCTTGCCCCAAATCCTTGATTCTGTGTTTTTGTGTGTTATGTTACATATTTCCCTTGTCTTCCTTATCCAAACTTATCATAATCTTCCACACTTCTATCAAATCTCTAACTTAATCTTGTGGCTAAATTCTCCCATTAAGGAACCATTCTGCCATTTTCAAGGATACACGCACAGACACTCACAAATCCCTCTGTCCATAAACAATCTTTAGAATTAAACCATGAAGTCGATGTTGCCTTTTCCTGTCTTTTCTTCCAAATGCATCACCTCACTTGTGTTTATATTATATTTTTCTCTGTCATTGGTCTGTTTATTCTGCTAGCTTGCTAACAGTCAGGTTGCAGTCTCCTCACTATTTACCACAACTCCTTGTTCAGCAAATTTCGAAATTTTACGCAAAAATCATCTCTTTCCATACCAAACAGTTTCTCATCTGTTTATTTAATTAATTAGAGTCTGCATTAAAAAGAACCTGTGGCAACATATCATTTTGGTGAATACTCTTTTGTAAACACCTCCTAATAGACCCCTGAATGATTATGATGGTTCCCACTGCTAACAATTGTCTCTTTTCCATTAAAGATCCCTAGCTGTATCAAAAAAAAGAATAACGATTGAATGAGCATTTTTACAAAACATCATCACAACATATTATAAGTTACAGTGAATATCTGACCGCCACAAAGAACTGTATTCATCAAATTTTCAGTCCTCTTAATATCATTTTTTTTTATGAGGCTACTGGACTTCCCCAGAGAGTTGAACTGCAAAGAAATGTATGGGGATTGGCAGAAGACGTAGCTACAGAGACATGCCACATCAGAATATGTTGATGTCCTCCCTGATATTAGCAAAGATTGTTCTAAAGGTGTAAGGGGGAATGTACCTTTAAGAGAGTTGAAAGCTAGCAAGGACTTGGAGAGGCACAGATAGTCAGGAACAAGGTAACAATTTAACACTTGATCAGGACAGTTAGCACTGGCTGTGTTGCTATGAGACAAAAGCAAATTAAAATTCAGCCAATCAGGTTAAATTATGCCCCCAGATACCAAACTCCAATCAAGTTTAAATTTGGCATTTTGACAATATTAAATCCAATGAAACAATCCAATATTTTGGGGGTATAGAATTGGAAAAGTTGAACAGCTGGGGGGAGAACTGCCAAAAGACTAACAGATGTAGGCTGCTAGTTGGAACTCGCTGAGAGGCACCTGTTAGAAAAGGAGTTTGTACAGAGAAAACCATCAACACTGACCTGGACAGCAAATCTACAGAGGAGGATACAAAGAGAAGATTTGACAGCTGGCTGGTTTTTAAATCCAAATTTTTCATAAATCTTAATCCGGGGATTTTATTGGGCCAGTATTGTAGAAGGGAAAGTAAAAGGTAAGTTAAAGAAAAGAGTTGTAAATACTTGTTAATTAATTATTCTCTGTTAGACTTTTAAAAACGTAATTGTTAATTTTTACTTTAATTAGTGACTTTTTGGATAGTTCTTTGTCTCTGGAATTTTTACAGATTACTGTACGGGGTAAATCTTGTCTGTGTTTCTGGTTTAAATTATCAGACGGGGATTTACCCCATGTCATAACAGGTTGGGGGCTCATCTAGGATTTGAACAGATTTAGACAGATTTGAATATATTTGAGGTACGAAAAAGCCCAGAAGATTTAAACATTTGCAAGTTAGTGTCCTGGATCCTTAAACAAAATGTGGGTGAGGCAATTTGTTTAATTTCCGTGACTTGTAGTTGATTAACTTAAAAGTGGGAGAAATGGTTCTTAAAATTGCTAAAGAGGTTCTTAGATTTGAAGATGATTTTCAAATTTACCAAGGAAGTTTAGAAGGAAAGGAAAAGGCCATACTCTTAGAATTAGCAAAGAAGTTGGATTTGGGTTTAACCAAGGACAAAAGTAAAGCTGAAATTTAAGGGAGTTACTCAAATGCTTAGGTGTGTCAAACAAACAGGCAAGTGCAGTAGAGGTAGAAAAACTTAAATTACAATTGAGGAAATTGGAGTTAGAATATAAACAAAGAGAGAGGAAGGAGAGAGGGAGAGAGAAAGAGAGAGAGAGAGACAGAGAAGAAAGAGAGAGAGGGGGAAGGTTCTTAGCTGAGCAAAGAGAGAAAGAGACTAAAAGGAAAGAGAAAGAGAGGGAGTATTTGAACTTGAGAAGCTGCAACTTAGTCAGCAAAGTCTGGTTAACAGGATGGAGATTAAAAGAGAAGGTAGTCATCCAAATAAATATGTCAAAACTCTGCCACATTTTGATGAAAAAAATGTTGAAGCCTTCTTTATTTCATTTGAAAAATTGGCAAGGCAGATGGAGTAGTCTGAGGATTTATGGGTAATGCTAGTTCAGGCTAAACTAGTAAGCAGAGCTAGTGAGGTATTTGCTGCACTGTCAAGAGATTATGCAGAGGTCAAACAGACTATTTTAAGTGCTTATGAATTGATAGCAGAAGCATATCTGAACCAGAAGCAGTTCAGAAACATAAATAAGGGACCAGGTCAGACAAATGTTAACTTTGAAAAAATTAAACATAGTCATTTTGATAGATGGCTGCATGCTTTAGAGATAGATGGGACCTTTGAAGCTCAAAAAGTGATTATTCTGCTGTAGAAGTTTAAAAAACTCACTTCCAGAGATGGTACAAATTCATGTGGAGGAACAGAAATTTCAGGACGTGAGAAGGGCAGCAGAATTAGCAGATGAGTACATGTTGGTGCATAAGACAAGCTGCTGGCCAGAATTTTGTCCTGTGAGGGATAGAAATTTGGAGAAGGGGAGATACTGCACGACAAAACCAAGAGTAGAGAACACTGACAAGAGTTTACCACAGGTTGAAAAAGAAACCCAAGTGGGTGTAAAGGAAACAAAAGGCCTCAGGTGTTTCCACTGTGGTAAAGTGGGACACGTAAAGTCACAATGCTGGTCATTAACAAAAGGCACTGTGGGAAAAGATGTGGTAAAAGAGGCTAAGCCAGTGGCATTAGTGAAAGTAGTAAAAGAGATTCCAAGAAGAGCTGAGGATCTGCAGGAGAGTGCACAGCCTAGGCAGGGGCTGGGTGTGGTGTTAATACCTGATCTCTGTAAAGAATTTGTCTCCGTGCATAAAGTTTATTCAGAAAAAACAGGGGGAGAAGGACAAGAAGTTATAATTCAGACAGATACAGGATATAACCAATCACTGATAGTAGGAGATGAACAAATATTCACTTTATCTGATCTTTTATCCAAGATTGTGGTAATTTGTGGGATAGATGGACAGAAATTTAATGTTCTCCTGTGCAAGATCAGGTTGAAGTGCCAACTCAAGGCTGGGGAAGTTACAGTGGGAGTTATTGACAGAGTGTCAGTTCCTGGAATTCAGTTTGTTCTTGGGAATGATTTAGCAGGGTCCAAAATGAGAGTGACACCCCTAGTTGTGGAGAAGCCCAAGGAAGCCCAAGAAACTGAGGAGTTGCAACAAAAATATCCTGGTATTTTCACAGACTGTGTAGGAACCAGATACCACTATCATAAGTCACAACATTAAGCAAAAACTAAAGAGAAAGATGAAGGAGTTCAGGTTCAGTTAGTGGACATTCTGTTTGACGTAATGGTGCAGGAATAACCTGAATATGCAGAGGGTTAGACAGCAGTGTTTAGTCCGAAAAAGCGAAGGGACTTGCATCAGTAAGACAAAATGATAAAAGATATATATGTGGTTGCGTACTTTGAAAAGGAGGCAGGGAATACTCCTGAGGGTTATTATCTGAAAAATAGAACCCTAAGATGTAAATGGAGACCACAGCAGGTTAGTGCAGACGAGAAATGGGCCGTAGTGCACTAGAGTGTGTTGCCGGTAGCATACAGACAGGAAGTGTTACAGGTAGCACATGAACTACCTGTAGGTGGTCACCTAGGGGTACAAAAAACTGAGGCTAAGGTACAAAAACATTTTTGTTAGCCTGGAATGCACAAGGATGTGGTTAACCTTTGCCGTATGTGTCATACATGACAAATGGTAGGTAAGCCAAAGGTGATAATAAAGCCGCACCTTTGTTGCTAATTCCTGCATTTGAAGAACTTTCACACAGGTTATAATTGATTGTGTAGGTCCCCTCCTGAGAACTAAAGGTGGAAACCAGTACTTGTTAATCATAATGGATGTGTCTGCCGGATCTCTGGAGGCAATTCCATTACGGAGTATCAAGGCAAAAAAAGGTGGTAGAAAAGTTAGTAGCTTTCTTCACACAGTATGGGCTACCCAGAGAGATTCAGTTGGTTCAAGAGTCAAATTTTACTGCTTGGCTGTTTCAGGAGGTTATGGATAGCTTGGGTATACAGCACTTTAAATCCAGTGTATGCCATCCTGAATCCCAGGGAGCTGGATTTAAAGAAGGGAAAGTGGCATTAGACCTTGAAGACCATGCTGAGAGCATACTGACAGAATTACCCGAATAACTGGGATAAAGCTATCCCATTCATATTCTTTGCCATTAGAGATGCCCCAAACAAATCTACTCAGTTCATTCCCTTTGAATTAATATTCGGGCAGGGAGTGAGAGAGGCCCTTGAAAATTAATTAAAGAACAATTGACAGGACCAAAGTCAGAGGTCTTGCACTTACATTATATATCAGAGGTGAGGGAGAGACTAAATCGGGTAGTTGCATTAGCTTAACAGCACCTAAAGAGGTAACAATATAGAATGAAGAAGGTGGCAGATAAAAGCTCTGAGACTTGGACGTTTTCCAGAGGGGATGATGTATTAGTACTGTTACCAATGATAGGAGATCCCTTCAAAACCAGATTAAGTGGTCCTTATCAAATTGTGAAAAAATTGAGTCAGGTGAACTATGTAGTAAAGATGCCAGATAGAAAGAAAAGGTGTTGAGTATGTTACATGAACATGATGAAACCATATTATAACAGAGAGAAAAAAAACTGGACAAACAGGTGTTAGGTACTGCCCTGCAGAGTGAGGAATCAAATCCAGATGAGGTGGATTTTGATGTACCTCAAAATGGATTTAAAAATGAAGAAATCCTTGAGGGGTGGGAGAGGTGAGTAAACTATCTGTTTCACAAGCATAGAACTCAGTTGAAAGATGTGTTATTGCAGTATAAGGACATATGTAGGAAAGATGGGGAGGACTAATGCTATTGTATATGAAGTAGATGGAAGGAATACTGCTCCAATAAAACAACACTACTATCAGCTTAATCCTTTCAAAGCCAGACAGGTCCAGATGGTGGAGGCCATGCTTGACAAGAACATCATCAAACAAACCAGAGGGAGTAGAGTTCTCCGATCATCTTAGTTCCCAAACTGGATGGGACTCAACGATTCTATGTGGATTACCGGAATGTCAATGTCTTTACAATATCAGACTCATACCAATTCCTTGATTGGACGATTTAATCGAGAAAGTCAGACAAGCCAGTCAGGTACCTTTATCAGAGAGAAAGAAATTTCTGCATTTGTAACCCCATATGGGCAATATCAGTTTTAAATTTGGAATGAAGGACACACCTGCCACATTCCAAAGACTTATGAACAGAGCTATGGCTGGGTTAACAAACTGTGCAGTCTATTTGGATGATGTAGTGATCTTTAGTAAGTCCTGGAAAGATCACATGGAACAGTTGACAGAGCTCTTTGAATGACTATGAGAAGCAAAACTGGTAATAAACTTAAATAAAACTGATTTCGTGAAAGCAGAGGTGATGTTCTTGGGACATAACATCGGTCATGGAAGACTGACCCCCATGGAACGCAAAGACAAAGGCCTTCGAGGAACTTCCACAATCAACCTTGAAGAAAGTTGTGCTCTGATTTTTAGGATTTGAAAGTGTAAGGCATTCTGAACCTTTAAGCTAACAAGGACTTAGAGAGGCACAGAGATTCTGGATCAAGACAACAATGTAACGCTTTGTCAGAATGACTAGCTCTGGCTGGGTTGCTATGAGACAAAAGCAAATTAAAATTTAGCCAATCAGGTTAAATTATGCCCCAAGACACCAAACTTCAATCAAATTTGAATTTGGTATTCTGACAATATAAAAACCAATGAACCATTCCGACGCTTTGGGTACAAAACCATTAAAAAATTTAACAGTTGGGGGACAACTGCCAAAGACCATCTGATGTAGGCTGCTAGTATGACCTCTCTGAGAGGTACCTGTCTAGAGAAGGAGTTTGCACAGAGATAAACATCGACACTGACCTGATGTGCAAATCTACAGCGGAAGATAAAAAGTGAAGATTTGACAGCTGGCTGGTTTCAAAATTTGAATTTTTCCTAGATCTTAACCAGGGGTTTTATTGGGCTAGTATTGTAGAAGGGAAAGCAAAAGATAGATTCGAGAAATGAGTTGTAAATAGTTGATAGTTATTATTCTCTGTTAGACTTTAAAAAATAACATTGTTAATTTTTACTTTAAATAATGACTTTTGGGATTGTTCTTTGTCTCTGGAATTACCGCAGATTACCACACAGGGTAAATCTTTTCTGTGTTGCTGTTTCAAATTAGCAGGAAGGGGGTTTACCCCATGCCGTAACAAAGACAAATTGCTGAAAACTCTGCCAAACCGTTGGTTGGAATCTAAAACAGTTTTTCAGACTGGGAATGAAAAGACATTGTTGAATCCAGTAATCTGTGGTGAAGTCTTATTTGAATATTTTCCCACAAACCACAAATGCACATGTGAATGATAGGTGACACATCACCGATACTGCAGAATCAAAATAAATTGAACATGTGTAAGGATGTATTTATGCATAATCCTTTATTCATTTTCTCTCTGCCCCCAACCATTTCTGCTGGTATATTTCCAGAATACAAACAGAGGTTAAAACTTGGGTGTTGTTGATCACTATCTCCCACACTTGTCTGTGTTGAGGCAGCCAACATGAAAACTTCATACCTTTATCTGCCTTCCATCTGGACCTTACCTCTGGCCTCTCAATCTCTCTAGGTCTTTTCATTGCAAATATCAGCATGATATTGGGCTACTCATTTTCCCTGCCTCTCTCTCTCTCTCTCTCTCACTCCATCTGTTGTGCCTTGATTTGATCCTCTTCACACTCCCAGGTCCAATTTTGATGTTGTTATCAAACCTGCTGTCAAGGGTTGCATTGATATTGTCTGGTACATGTCTACCATTCAGAGACTGAACACCAACCCTCTGATGCTGTCTCTGATGTTCCCTTGGAGGATGACTGCACGAGCAAGCATCAAACCATTACATCCAGGGCTGTCACTAATCTCTTCTCCTTTGGAGATCTTCCATTCACCTTATTTTACAAGCATGTGTAATATAGATTCCTCTCTATCAATTTTGCTTCAAATCAAGATCTTTCACTCGATGAGAAAGTAGTGTCTCTTTTAAATTTGCTGAAGGAATGCACGCTTTGGTAGATAAGCCCACATTTGTTGTCCAAACATAATTGCCCTGGAGTAAGTGCTAGTGAGTAATCCTCTTGAACTGCAATAGTCATTGGATTGTTCAAACAGCGACAGTGGTGTTCGTGAGTTTCAGGATTCTGAGTGACAATGAAAGAAAAGTGGTATACTTCCAACTGAGAAAGTTGTGCAATTTGGAGAGGAAATTGCAGGTTGTGATGTTTCCATGCATTGGTTACACTTATCTTTTTAATTGGTAAAGGTAGTGGGTTTGGAAGGTACAGTCAAAGGAGCCTTAGGGAGTTAACTGCAGACTATCATATAGATTGTGCACACACTGCTCTGCAGTGACTGAAAGTTGAAAGTTGTGGTTGGCGTACCAACCAAACTCTGGTTGGAGTTCATAGAATCACAGAATTGTTCTGTTGCAGAATGAGAGTATTCGGCCCTTTGACCTTGTACTGTAACAATTACATCATGCCAATCTCTTGCCTTTTCTCCAAATCCCTGCACACCACTTCAGTCCAAATCACCATCCAATGCCCTCTTGAAAAACTCAATTGAACATATCCCCACCATATTTCCAGATGGGGCTGTCCATACCTGAACTAGTCACTACAAGAAAAACATTCCTTTTTCCTCACATCACAGTTGCTTCTTTTGAACATCACTTTAATCTATGCCCTCATAATCTTCTTTCTTTTGAGTAGGAACAGGTTTCTCCCTATCTACAATATCCAGACCACTTACAATTTTAAGAACCTCTATCAAATCTCTAATTAGCCTTCTTCTCTCCAAGGACAACCATCCCAGTTACCTCAATCTGTCCAAAAACCTATGCATTGCACACATTCATATAAGTGATTTCCATCACATAGAATCATAGAGGTGTACAGCACGGAAACAGACCCTTCAGTCCAACCCGTCCATGCTGACCAGCTATCCCAATCCAATCTAGTCCCACCTTCCAGCATCTGGCCCATATCCCTTCAAACCCGTCCTATTCAAAACCCATCCAAATGCGTCTTAAATGCTGCAATTGTACTGCCTCCACCATTTCCTCTGGCAACTCATTCCATACACGTACCACCCTCTGTGTGAAAAAGTTGCCCCTTAGCTCTCTTATTCCATCACTTTCATAACTTGTGAATTGTAGATGGAAAGTACTGTCAGAAATTGTTGCTTTCTTTGGTTTCAGATATTAGTTGAAGGTCTTATTGTTGGGATTTGCATTTAATCTAAAAATAGTTAAGCTGCATTCAAGTTTCGGGCATTGGGCCTTACTATAGCATCTTTGCTCTCTCTTGCTGCATGACTTGCTTTGAGATTTCTAAGGTAGGGATTTATGTTATTTGTAAGACCTCATACTTTACGCACAGTGGAACTTACATTTTCGCGGATGAAAATGATGAGATAGATAACTCTCCAACTCCCATATTTCCATGTTAAAATGCATGATAAATTAACAATCTACCACTTGATAATTAATTGTTTTGTCTGTTTTGGCATATATAAGGAAGCAAATGTTGTGAGATTAAAAGTGCATTACAAAAATTGCTTTGAGCTTTTGAAAAGTACTTGCTTTTGTCACATTATCAATATAATGGTTGCAACCAGTTTGCCAAGTGGACCTGAAGGCATATAAGTTTCTTGATTGGGGCTGTGAATCTGGTCCATTTAGGGAGCCCTGGCTGACAGATATAAACAGGAGTGTCAAAGGTTCTTTTCAGTCTGACAGCTGGCTCTGAGGAAGCCAGACCAGTGTCAAATACTAAGCACATGTAAATAAGGGGTAACTTGGTGATGGAACACTGACCTTTGTGAAATTATTTCAATGTATATGCTAGAATTTCCATTATGAGCATTTAACGTACTTTTCGTATGGAAGTACCTATGTAGAGAAAATAACTTCAGGACCACAGACCTCGGCACATTACTGATTTAGACTTAGCATTGGCTGCAGCATGTAGACTTAGATGGATTTAGACCTGTTTGGAAGCTGGTCACATGTAGTGACCTATGGCTATTAGTTTTGGAATTGTAGTTCTTTACTTCTCCAATTATTTATTTGCATAGAAGTTTTGAGTACAATCTGAAAAATTGTAGCTAAACATTTGCAAATGTTAGAAATATAGACAAAGCTCGTCTCTTTCAGGACACAATCAATGGGTTAGGATATTGGGGTCAGGATGGGCACATGATGTATAGCTTAGATATATAGACAGGAACACTATGCAACAATTAGCATCCTTCAAGGAAAAGCATCAATAAAAGTAGGTAAATAAAAATGAGCGGAGCAGTCTGGTTCATTATCTCAAAGGTTAAAAGTGTGCAATTTGATACTTTATTATTTTGCTTTTAATAAAAATATAGGGAAGTGAATGCTATGATGACATACAGTACATTACAAACATTCTCTTACATGTTTTAAAAGCACTATCTTTTTTAATAACATTGTGTACAGAGTAGAATTTCCACAATGAACTTCAATTAATAATTTTTGTGAGAAATGTGAGCAGTACTGTGAAACAATATTTACAAAAATAGCATCTTGATGTTCATAGGACAATTTGCAAATGAAGCATGGCAACTGTTTTGTCATTGTACAAGATTTGGATTTTGTCCAGGCCTAACTTGGAGTACTCATGTTCAATTTCTGTTAATTATGTTGGGACTTTGGAATGTGAACTGAGGAAGGACACTAGACTAACACATAGTAAAAAAAGATCTTTGTCATCAAGATGGGCTGAAAGAGTTGAAAATCTACACTTCAGAAAAACATAGACTGAAGTAAAATGATTGAAGTCTAAAAAGTATTAATGAAGAGAGCAAAAAAAAACTCTAATTGTCAGTTTGTTCAACAATGTAGTTTATGAAGGTCACGTTTTAGAAAGAGGAAAATGTGGAAAAGCTTCTTTATTTGTCCAGAGACACTTCCCAAGAGACCTTCAACCTTAATGCTTCCTTCAGTGATCCCAGAGAACCTCTTGATGTGCAAAGACAACCAGAGATACAATAACATTAGTGTATCAGGAATGACACATTGTATGAAGATAGTGCTTTGCTGGTTCATTCAGAATTATACCTAAAATGATGCAGAGAGAACTTGTTCAGAAGATGCGTGGAGACCACATGGAAATTGAGCCGCATACAATGAGAATCAGAAGAGCACAGTCATCTACAAAGATATTAAAAGCATGTTGCTGATATGTAGTGTATGCCAGAAGTTTTGAAATACACAACAGAAAGTGGTGTTGATGGCTACTGAAATATCCCAGATCATGGCACTCTGTATGAACCAGTTTATTTACATGAAATCATGAATGCCAGCTCATAGTTTCAGATTATTACACTAAGTGCTTCTTTACTAGGAAGATATAAGATTTGAAAGACAGTCCAGGTTTTGTTTGCTGAACAAGAAATTCCTAAAAGGATGATGTGAAAATAGAACCCAATTTACCTCCACAGAGTTTAAGGAAGTCACTGGAGAATATGGGTTCAATATTATCATCTGATGACCAGGAGGAAGTTATGCAACAAATCACTGATACATGCACAGAAAGAAGTCCATGTTTCAGCCAGCATGCAAAATCCTTTCAGTGTTGTTGAGAGGACAGAGCATACATGTACAGGATCCAACCCTGAGAAGGTGGAGCCCAACAAAAGTTGTGAAGCAGAGACTTCATATTCTTACACCATTGAGAGAAACACCAAAGTCCACTTTCAACCTACACCTGCAATGCTAAAGCAGAAAAAAGTCATCAACAGTACAAGCAACATCACTAACAAGCAAAATAATATTAATGACCAACAATTTATCCCTTGGTTTTTGGCTTCTAGTACTTGTATCTCAGTTCATTTAAGTCCCCCATTATTGTACCAAGCTGCATGGTGTTTTCAAATGAGTTTAATAATTTCCCATCATTCCTAGAACACATTTTAGATAGTTTTGCATGTTGTTACAACTGTCGTGAAATGGATTTCTAATATTCAACTTTTATTGTATGTATTCAGTATCTGATAGCTTACCCAGATTGTGTTTAGTTTGAAAAAGACAATGGAGCTTTATTTGGAATGTACCAACAAGCCATCTTTCAAAACTTGCTTTTAAGCAACAGAAGAGAGAAATTAAAGTGGACTGAAAGAAATATGGATACTGAAAACTCTCACAATCATTCTGTCTCTCTCTGTCTCTCTCCACTCTCTTTCTCTCAATCTCAAAAACAACACTAAGGAAAACATAGCCTGGAGGAAACACTGTTCAGTGAGAAATCAAGGCTATTCCTGAGGAAACAAGTCAACAATTAAACTTTTGGAATTCTGGTTTCACACATGCAGTGTTCTCTACTTTCCTGTGCATATACATATGCTCTACTCTTTTTAAAAAATTTTGTGGTGTGTACATATGTTAGGTAACACATTTTTTTATTTTCCTTAGGTTTACAACGTTATAGGACTCCACTCTCACCCAAGAAAGCCCAGGAATTGACTTGCCTCCATTATTGATCTGCTTTACCACGTTTAATCAATGTATGATAGCCACATGCTAAAAAAGAAATAAAAACATTTGTTCCAACTAACAAAAATGGGTGGCAAAAGGAAGGGTCCCTTTCTCAACTGGTTGCAAAACACAGTTAAAAAGAATGTAACTGAATCTAATCATTATAGAACATTTAAGTAAAATTATCAAAATACTATGCAGCTATAAGAAACATCAAAGATAAGTAAAGACCATAGTTCTTTTCACAGATACCTTAATTCATATCATAACATTTGGAATGTTTCTGCATCCTAATGTTCTAAATTTCTAAACGTAGTTTTTATCAGTTTTAATGGATGCCATTCCTCTCCTACTCAGAGTTTTCCCTGGGTTTATTACTGCTATCGATATTTTATTTATTTAAGTCAGCACCGCTCCAAGCCCCTTCCTCCTACCCTACAGACTTTATTTGGTTTTTTTCCCTTAAAGTAGTAAACTTGAAATGAAATTAGAAATTAATATATTGCCTATCAATCAGTAATTGTAAAATATTGATAAATCAAGAGTTGAATGATTATTCTTTACATGAAGTGAAAAGCAAAAAAGAGTATTTCTTTCTCTTAAAGTTTTTATAGTGCGTCACCTTTACATTTACAATTACTCTTGTCATTATTCTTCCCACACTATCCTAAATCGGAATATTTCTTATGTGATGTGAAGACAGAATTGGAGTCAGTACTCCAAGTAGTTTCTGACCAATTCAATGCAAAATCTCAATATCACCTCTTGAGAGTTATAAATTACTGTACTGGCGATATATCTTGGCATTTCATCAGTTCTTTGCTCCTCTCTCATTCCACCTACTGGTGCACTTTACTGTTTCAGAATGAAGGATCAATATCTAAGTTAGCCTGTAGGCTGGAAATGTCATCTTACTTCTTATATTGTGGTCATTCCCCCAGGGCTTGAAGTGTAACAGATCAGAAAATAACTGATCCTTAAGTGCCCACCACCTGCTTTTGAGTAACACATGGTGATGGCAACAAAGCTGTTCACAATATTTTTGCAATGATACATGAAGGAGAAAAACACTCAAGAATGTTATCAATCTTTTGCATGCATGTTCCAAACTGACAACTTGGAACTATCCGCATGCTGGATTTGTTTAATGCAACAGAAAGCAGGGACAATTTCTCAGAATCCTTATTGCCGACTAGATGGGATCCTTCAATTTCTTCACCCAGCAGCTTAGAAACTCCAGCAGGTATGAGTGCAGATCCCTGAATTTACTACCTATTTTGACATCATAGCTGAGCTGCCTTAAGAAAAGTGACAACTTATAAAATTTTGGAAAATAGAATCATTCAGAATGGTCGCATCCCAAAAGCAAGTCATTCACTGCTGGCTCAGATCAGAAGTTACTTCCTCCATCCACAGCACTGGCCAAAGCTTTCACTGGCAAATCCTCCCTGCTGTCACATGCATGGACGTGCAAGCAGGAGTGCAACCTGAGTTCCCAGTCTATTTCGCTCTTGTTCATCCCCTTTTTGTAATACTCTTCTCTTCATCAGGAGAGTACTGGCAGTATCCCAAGGGAGCAATGGGAATGGATGCAAATATTCCAAATGAAAGTATAGTCCAGGGGCTATTTTTTTCCTGGGATGCAGGCATTATTGGAAAGCTTAGCATTTAAGGTGTATGCACAATTTCCCTTGAGAAGCTAATGGTGATTGGCTTCTTAAACTTCTGCAGTACATGGGGTCCAGGATGCCTACAGGATCCTGCAGGAAAGAGGTTTCCAGGATTCTGACTGAATGGTAGTCACGGGGTGACAAAATGAGAGAAAGTGAGGACTGCAGATGCTGGAGACCAGAGTCTAACAGTATGGAACTGGAAAAGCACACAAGGTCATGCAGCATTCAAGAAGCAGGAGAGTCAACATTTCGGGCATAAGCGCTCAATTAGCTGTCCTATGTAGTGTTTTGTGCAGTCATTGCATGGGATTTTGTACACTACCTTGGTTTCAAAGGACAAACAGGAAGACAGCTAACGATCCGCATCCATGAACACCAACTAGCCACGAAATGACACTACCAGCTATCCTTAGTAGCCACACACTCAGATGACAAGCAACATGAGTTCGAGTGGGACAACACTACTGTTATAGGTCAAGCCAAACAGAGAACAGCCAGGGAATTCCTAGAGGCATGGCACTCATCCACAGATTCAATCAATAAGCACATCGATCTGGACCCAATATACCGGCCACTGCAGCGGACAGCTGGAACTGACAACCAGAAATGGCAGATACAAATCACTATAAATGCCGGAGGAAATATCACAGAGGCGCTTCACAGGAGGCTCCCAAGCACTGAGAATGTCACCTAGACAGGGGACGAAACGCCTGCAACACAGATTCTAATGAATTTTTTAAAAAAAATTTCTCCAGCACCCATGTCATGTGTGTGCAGGTGTAGGACACAGTGAAAGACAACAGGTGTTTAAATCTTTATTTGTATTCCACCACCAGGAAGCAAGGAAACAGCTGAGTGGCCAGTGACAAGCAATGCCCTTCTCATCAAAGTACAATGCTGCATGACCAAATAAGTGAAGGGGACAGCAGGGCTTCAATCAAAATAGAATTGGAGGGGGAAATAAAGCACTCCACTCCCTGTAGTGCCCACCTCTCCCTGACCAGCTCCAGGGACACCCAGGCTCAGGCATAGCCATGGAAAAGGGGCAGGCAATCGGACATAATGATGTCCTCCATGGCCCGCCGCCTGGACCTGTTTATGGCCAATTTGGCCAGGTCCAGGAGGAGACCCACAAGGAGATTTCTAATGGTTTAATTTTTTTTATTATTATGAGACTATTTTCCCTTGACATCAAGAAGCACATTTTTCCAATATTATTAACTCACTTGCCAATGCATGATTTTATTCAAGGGTCAGGAAGTTTCTGGCTTACACTTTAGTGCTCCTACAAACATCAAGTGACCCCTTAGACGCCTGTGCGGAGTACGCAATAAACTTAGGGAAGTGAATTTGAGACCCCAGATCAGGAAGAAAAAGAAAGGCAGTTTAAATAGCTCCACAGAGGCTGGTATCCTTGAAGTTGGTCTGGCTCCCTCAGAACCAGCTGTCAGAGTGACCAGTGACCAGAAACTCTGACATTCCTGTTTTTTATTCCTTTTTTTTCTTTTTTTCTTTAACTCCCACACTACCGCCTAACTGTGGTAGTGCTTATTCTTTCCCCAGCACCCATGGTGTGTGTGTGTGTGCAGGTGTGAGACACAGTGAGAGACACAAGGTGTACAAATCTTTATTCAAATTTCCACCACTAGGAAGAAGAGAAACCCCGAGTGGCCAGTGACAAGCAGTGCCCTTCACATCAAAGGGCAATGCTGTGTGATCAAACAGTGAAGGGGAGGGTAGGGATTCAATCAAAATAGAGTTGGAGGGGGAAATAATACACTCCACTCACTGCGGCGCCCACCTCTCCCTGAACAACTCTAGGGTGTTGGTGGACATCGCGTGCTCCTTCTCCAAGGACACCCGGGCCCTAACGTAACCGCGGAAGAGGGGCAGGCAGTCGGCCCTAATGACCCCCTCCACGGCCCACTGCCTGGACCTGTTTATGGCCAGTTTGGCCAGGCCCAGGAGCAGACCCACGAGGAGATTTCTAATGGTTTAAAGGGATATATGGCAAGTAATGAAACACCTGTTCCAAATTACCTCTCTATGGGGTGCATTTCTTGAGCATTATTACAAAGGTTGTTCAACTACTATTTGTTAGCAAATTTATACTATTAAGTTGGCACCATACTGCGCATTTTGCAAGCTAGATTGAGGCAATATTTTACGAATGCTTCATACCTCAGGGCCATGGGAAGAAATGGTAGAATCTACTGCTCCCAAAGCAACAGGGTTTCTCTTTTGCTCTCAATATTTTGATTGATGAAAACTTTATGTTCAGAAATTGATACAACATGACGTAATCAGTGGCACAGAGTTGACCCTTACAGGACATGCTTTATTTTTAAAATTCCAGTCATACGTGGTAAGATTATTTTTAAATTGTGATGTGAAATGTTAAAGTGGAAGCTGCCTATAATTTCATTCATGACAGATTCCCCCACAATCAACATCAATCATAATGGACAGCTCGCTGTACACAATTTCATCAGGGAATTGACAGAAGCTTTACTTAGATTTGCAGAGCCTAAAATAACCACCGGAAGAGCACTGGCAGCAAGACAGCAAAAGTGACTCCTTCCTTTTTTCTAGGTGTAAGAATTTTTTTTTTCACTTTGGCAGTAAATATTCAGTGCCCCTTTTTGCCTCTCACCAGTGAAATCTGAATAAGATGCTCAACAAAGAACCACAAGGAATACTGAAGAAAAAAGACTTTGGATCAATGTATCTTGAGCTTGCTATTTTCTGCTGTACCTAGCCATTTTCTCAATGGGTCAGACCTGAGATGAAGTGCTTTCACAACTGTACGCTGTTATGAAAATAAATGCTTCAAGTGAATCTTTGCTTCTTTCTCCAGTTTACTTTTGTTTTACGTGATCATGTTATTACTGATACAAGATATCAAATGGATCTGCCCAGGGCAACCTTGATTGTGCATCATTGTAATCGAAAGACTACATTGGCAACAGCTTCCAGGAAACTACCACCCTCTATGTAAACAAAACATGCATCACACATTTCTTTTGAAGACTTTCCCTCTCACTTTAAACCTCTGTGTCTAGTACTCAACAATTTCACCCCGGAAAAAATATTCTGACATCCATCCTATCCTTTTCTTTCATAATTTTATATACTTCTATCAGGTTTTCCTCTCAACCTTTGATTAGTAAAACTATAGTTTATAGCTAATACACTCCAATCCAGGAAGCATCCTAGTAAACCACTTTTGCATCCTCTCCAAAGCCTCCACATCCTTCCTCGAATGGGACAACCCAAACTGCACATAATACTCCAAAAGTGGCCCAATTGAAGTTTTATAAAGTTGCAACATGATTTTGCCAACTTTAATATTCAATTCCCCAACCAATGAAGGCAATCATGCTGTTTGCTTTCTTTACCACCTTATCCATTTGCACTGATACTTTCAGGGAGCTATGGACTTCAATCCAAGATTTCTTTGTATCTCAAAGCTGCTAAAGGTGCTGACATTTACTGAATATGCTCCCCTTACACTTGACATCCCAAAATGCATCACCCTTACACTTGTCTGGATTAAACTTCATCTGCCATGTCTTCACCCAACTATCCCAACTGATCTATAGTATGTTGTATCCTTTGACAACATTGTTCACTGTCCACAAGTCCACTAATTGTTATGTGATCTTCACATTTACTAATCAGACCATCTACATTTTCATTCAAATCATGTGTATGTCTCTTACAAACAATGGAGATCCTACTGATCCTCGTGGAAAGCTATTGATCACAGGCCTTCAGTCAGAAAATACCCCTTCACAATTACCCTCTGTTTTCTATTACCAAGCCAATGTTATTTTCAAACCACCCACTGTCTTTTATGACAGCCAGTTTTAAATCCTGTATTGTGCACAGTATGCTGCCAGCATACATTATGAATAATGACAGATGAATATATACAGCTTTTATAATAAACTGTGCACCAACCAATTACTTAATTGTTATTCTGAATAAAACATGTGCTAAACTGCTTCAAATGGCCTTCCAAGCCATAGATGAACACGAGGATTGCAGATGCTGGAGATCAGAGTCAAAAGCGTAGTGCTGGAAAAGCACAACAGGTCAGGCAGCAGCCGTGGAGCAGGAGAATCAATGTTTTGGGTATAAGTCCTTCAACATTTCCTCATTTCCCCTACCCCCAAATTATCCCAGTCCCTAGACTCCAACTCGACACCGCCCTCCGGATCTGTCCATCACTACCCCCTCTGACCTATCACCTTCTCCCTCACCTTCATCCACCAGTCACTTTCTCAGCTACCTTCCCCCTAAATCCAACCCCCCACCCATTTATCTCTCTGCCCAGATCAACAAGCCGCATTCCTGGTGAAGGGCTTATGCCCGAAACATCGATGCTTCTACCCCTCGGATGCTGCCTGACCTGCTTTGCTCTTCCAAGCCTTGCTGCAATAATCTTGTTAACATAAATTGTTGAAATGGTATCCAGGATTGCATTGTGAAGTTGCTTTTCCCAAAAGTATTTCTCAATGCAAAACCATATCTTCTGGTAGTGCAGGAAATCACATTAATATAATAGGATGGAAAATTGTGCTGATTTCACAACATGTACCCATAATGACTGAAACTCCATGCTGTGAAAATGCATTTTAAAAATTCAGATGTGTTTTTAATCAAAGTCAGTCATCCTTGTGCCAATACTGATCACACAGGGGAAATTAGGAGGCAAAATTAGTCAAAAACACTTGTTCTTATGAAATATCAAGCCACCAGTGCTGTTCAGTAGTACTTAGTAGTCAAATGTGACAATTGTGAATGGAATAACCTGAATGAAAATTGTGATCTCTTCCAATATAATAGCTTCAACCTGTTTGTTGAGTAAAAATACATGCTTTCCTGAACAAGTATAAGAATGAGCAAATCAAACAATTCCAGACACTAGTTTCTCTAAAGTCATCCAAAAGTAAGCATGCAAGTCTTAATTAAATGTTTTACTGAGGCCAACATTAATTTTAGATGTCCACCAGAAACCCATGATTGCATCCACGAACAATGTGGCAAATGCATTTGTGAGCAAATTTAGCACGGGACATCACGCAGCAGAATTTGTAAATGAAAAGCAGATTCTGCATTAAAATCTTATCAAAACACAACAGAAGTTATGCCCACATTTGTATAATTTCCTTTTGCTTTATTCTATATTTTTAACATTTAAAACAGGCCTGCTTGGAGAGGTTGAATTTGAGGATGACATTTTGGCTGCATGTTCACTATTTTATAAATGAAAACTCACAGAGAAATTTGGAATTCCTATATTATTTGCGATTTTTTTCTGGGTGACTAAAATGGACTTTTAATGCTCTTAAAGCACTGATTTAATTATTATTTTCAGAAAAACGAGTACATTGCTACTTGCCAGTTACAAGAGTAAAGAAAATCCAACTTGCGTCTGATTAATTGTTCTAACTAGTTTCACATTGCTCAGAAAGTCTATGTAACAATGTTTTATGTGTCAATTTCTATTGCATCCCCTCATTTTATTTTGGTCAAGTCTATATCTGAACTGCTTTGATGAATAAGTTATGCATCAACATAATGGACTGTTATAATTAATGTAAATGACTGCCATCTGGACTGTTTTGTTCCTAGAAATGCCCAAGGTCAAAAAAGATTAATAATATCTGTTGTGGTATAGGATGCCCTTGACATTTAAGGTTAGAACCTGGTAAAGAATTGGCCGGAATATTACTAGGATAGACAGAGAACTGATTTAAAGTTTAATTCGATTTTGCTGCCACTTAATTGTGTTACCAAGGACATAATATGGCCTTTATCCTGAAAACAGCATAACATATTCTACTCAATACACTGCGTCTGATAAATTAAAAATGTAAAGGTATTGGAGTTGAAGTTAAAGAAAAAGCTATACTGCTTTATTTACTTTTACATTTCATGTCTTCATATTTGAATTTTATTTGTATTTTACAGAGCTGCTCTGATCAACAACAGTTCATTCAACTGTGAGCATAGTTCTTTATGTTTGTTTTCTTTTATCTCTCATCCACTTCACCGCCATTGAATTTTCCATCATTTCCTAACCTTTCTTCTCAGTGGTTAACCTTCAGAGTGCTTTTCCTCCTGTTTCTGTTCTTCCTGCCACAATGTAGGCTATATTTTGCTGCCAACAATGTTGAATTATTGCATACAATGTGCAGCATTTTGTCTACCTGTCCTGTGCCTTTGTTGATATTCTGAACAGATCTCCTCCATGTTTAATTAAGATTCCTAACCTTTCTCTCGCAGAAGGCACACTTATTCCACTGATCACAGGGATCCATCTTTGGCTTATGTAGAAACATAAGGCTCAGCTACCATGTATATTCTGACAGTAATCAGCTTTGATCCAAAGATTCAGGCCAACAACTTCAATACGAATCTTAGAGAGTCAGAGATGTACAGCATAGAAATAGACCATTTGATCCAACTCAACCAGATATCCTAGCTAAATCTAGTCTCATTTGCCAGCACTTAGCCTATTTTCATCTTAACCCCTTCCTTTTCATATACCCATCCAAATGCCTTTTAAATGTTGTAATTGTACCAGAAGGGAGAGAGACCAGAATTACTAGCCACTTGGATACAGAACTGGCTCGACGGTAGAAGACAGAGGATGGTAATGGAGGGTAGCTTTTCGGATTGGAGTGGTCTCCCTATATTCCAAGAAATCTAACCTTCCTCATCAATCTACATGAAGAATCTTATCGAACACCTTACTGAAGTCCATATAGATCATGTCCAATGGTTTGCTCTCATTAGTCCTCTTTGTTACTTCTTCAAAAACCTCAATCAGATTAGTGAGACATGATTTCCAATGCACAAAACCATGTTGATTATCCCAATCATTCCTTGCCTTTCCAAAGACATGTAAGTCCGGTCCCTTAGGATTCCCTCCAACAACTTGCCTCCCACTGTTGTAAGGCTCACTGGTCTATAGTTGCAAATGTGTTGCTGGTCAAAGCACAGCAGGTTAGGCAGCATCTCAGGAATAGAGAATTCGACGTTTCGAGCATAAGCCCTTCATCATTATGCTCGAAACGTCGAATTCTCTATTCCTGAGATGCTGCCTAACCTGCTGTGCTTTGACCAGCAACACATTTGCAGCTGTGATCTCCAGCATCTGCAGACCTCATTTTTTACTCACTGGTCTATAGTTCCCTGGCTTTTCCCTACCACCTTCCTTAAATAATGGCATTACATTAGCCAATCTCCTGTCTTTCAACACCTCAACTGTAGCTATCAATGATACAAATATCTCAGTAAGGGGTCCAGTAATCACTTCCCTGGCTCCCCACAGAGTTGTAGGGTACACCTGATCAGGTCCTGGGGATTTATCCACCTTTATGCACCTCCCCCTCTGCAATATGGATATTTTTCAAGATGTCACCATCCATTTCCCCGATGTTCTATATCTTCCATATCCTTCTCCACAGTAAAATGCAAAATACTTGTTTAGTATCTCCTCCATCTCCTGCGGTTCCACACATGGGCAGCTTTGCTGATCTTTAAGGGGAACTAGGAGAAAGTGAGGACTGCAGATGCTGAAGTACCAGAGTTGAAAAATGTGGTGCTGGAAAAACACAGCAGGCCAGGCAGCATCCGAGGAGTAGGAGAATCGACGTTTCGGGCATAAGCCCTTCTTCAGGAATGAGGTTGGTGTGCCAAGAGGGCTGAGGTAAAAGGTGGGGGGGAGGGAATTTGGGGGAGGGGCGCTGGGAATACGATAGGTGGAAGGAGGTGAGGGTGAGGATGATAGGCTGGAGACGGGGTGGGGGCGGAGAGGTCGGGAAGAAGATTGCAGGTCAAGAGGGTGGTGCTGAATCCGAAGGTTGGGACTGAGATAAGGTTGGGGGAGGGGAAATGAGGAAGCTGGAGAAATCTACATTCATCCCATGTGGTTGGAGGGTTCCTAGGCGGAAAATGGGGCGCTCTTCCTCCAGGCGTTGTGTGGCCAGGGACTGGCGATGGAGGAGGCCAAGGACCTGCGTGTCATTGGCGGAGTGGGAGGCAGAGATAAAGTGTTCAGCCACAGGGCGGTTGGGTTGGTTGGTGTGGGTGTCCCAGAGGTGTTCCCTGAAACATTCTGCAAATAGGCGGCCTGTATCCCCAATGTAGAGGAGACCACATCATGTGCAGTGGATGCAGTAAATGATGTGTGTGGTGGTGCAGGTGAATTTGTGACGGATATAGAAGGATATCCAGGTAACTTTGAGGCTGGGGTGGAAGGTGTTAGTAAAGTGGATGAACTGTTCAACCTCCTCATGGGAGCACGAGGCAGCGCCGATACAGTCAACGATGTAGCGGAGGAAAAGGTGGGGGGTGGTGCCAGTGTAGCTGCGGAAGATGGACTGTTCCACATATCCGACGAAGAGGCAGGCATAGCTGGGGCCCATGCGGGTGCCCATGGCTACTCCGTTGGTTTGGAGGAAGTGGGAGGATTGGAAGGAGAAATTGTTCAGAGTGAGGATCAGTTCAGTCAGTCGAAGGAGGGAGTCAGTGGAAGGGTACTCATTGGGTCGCGGGAGAGGAAGAAGCGGAGGGCTTAGAGACCTTCATGATGGGGGATGGAAGTGTATAGGGACTGGATGTCCATGGTGAAGGTAAGGCATTGGGGGCCGGGGAAGTGAAAATCATGGAGGAGGCGGAGGGCGTTGGTGGTGTCCCGAACGTAGGTGGAGAGTTCTTGGACTAAGAGGGACAGGATCGTGTCGAGGTATACAGACATGAGTTCAGTGGGGCAGGAGCAGGCTGAGACAGTCGGTCGGCCGGGGCAGTCAGGTTTGTGGATTTTGGGTAGGAGGTAGAAACAGGCAGTGTGGGGTTGTGGGACTATGAGGTTGGAGGCAGTGGATGGGTAACCTCTCTACCCCCACCCCCTCTCCGGCCTATCATCCTCACCCTCACCTCCTTCCAACTATCATATTCCCAACGCCCCTCCCCCAAATTCCCTCCCCCTTAGCTTTTATCTCAGCCCGCTTGGCACACCAGCCTTATTCCTGAAGAAGGGCTTATGCCCGAAATATTGTTTCTCCTGCTCCTTAGATGCTGCCTGGCCTGCTGTGTTTTTCCAGCAACACATTTTTCAACTGTAATCTTTAAGGGGCCCTATTCACTCCCTAGTTACCCTTTTGCACTTAATGTATTTATAAAATCTCTTTTGATTCTCCTTAACGCTATTTGCCAAAGCTATCTTATGCCCCCTTTTTGCCCTCTTGATTTCTCTCTTAAGTGTGTTCCTACTGCCTCTATACTCTTCTAGGGATTCACATGATCTCTGCTATCTATACCAGGCATATGCTTTCTTCTGTTTCTTGATTAAAACCTCAATTCCTGTAGTCATGCAGCATTCCCTACACCTGTCAGCCTTGCCCTTTACCATAACAGGAACATTCTGTCTCTGCAATCTCGTTATCTCATTTATGAAGGCTTCCCATTTTCCAGTTATCTCGTTACCTGTGAACATCCGCCCAGATCAACTTTTGAAAATTCTTGCCTAATGCCGTCAAAGTTGGCCCTCCTATCAAAATCCAAATGTGCCAAACCTCCTCTAGTTTAATATTAGCAGGGCTACGGTCAGATTCTTTGATACCTAGCAGCATCTCCATGCCTGTGTGGTAAATTTCAGTAAACTTTCAAGTTATAATCTGGAGTTTAAAAAAAGGAGATGGGCCCACTCTTGTCATTTACTCAATCAGGCGTTCAGCTCCAAATCTACATATACTTTACTGTTAAAAGTACCTTTAATCTCTGTAATTGGAATGCAAGACAGAAAAGGGCTATTAATCCATCAGCTTTTGCCACTATTTACTTGAAACATTGCCAATCCGCCTTTGTTTCAAATTCTTCACACGACAAACATATGTCAATAGTAAACAAAGTTACTTTTTGAATCCAGTGACCCTGGTTGAGACTAGGTTTGTAATTTCTGATCTTGTTTATTTCAGATTTCCAGCATCTGCAGTTCTTTGTTTTATTATAAACATACATCAATCCTAGTCTGGACTATTTTAATTAGCCCACAAATTGATAACGATATTCAATACAAAACAAAAAATTCTAAACATGTGCAGCTAAAGCCTCATTGCATCTTTTCAGGGCCTCAATATTTGTTGTCTCCAAATTCTATTAAGTACCTCACATGCATCTTTCCACAAGTGTCAGTTTATTTAAAGGTTTCACACCTGATTGGAAGCACACAGCACCCACAGGGGGAGAAAGTAGAACAGTCAAAGGGTAAGGTGAATGTAATTAGAACAAACCGCTCACTTGAAGGGTAAAAGCTAAAGAGTACTAATTGGGCCAGTTAGCCTCTTTGATTGTGCAGTAAATAGTGCACACTTCCATCGTCTCAGTCTTCACTATGGTTTATCATTCTCATCACACTGTTTTCAAAATACTTAAACTGATTTTCAAATGCTGTCACGAGAATTCAGTGATCTCCTGCTGCTTTATGATCCAGACTGTCGGAAAATTGACCTTTTCCTCTCTCCTCATTCCCTTAACTCTAAAATTGACAGTGGCTCAATAACCCATTGCATTCCTATTCTGTGGAATTTTCTACCAAGCAATGGCTTCTTACTAGCTATGTTCTTACCTTTTAAAACCTCACACATCATCGTGGTCTCATTTTTTC
Source organism: Hemiscyllium ocellatum (assembly GCF_020745735.1). Classification (NCBI taxonomy): domain Eukaryota; kingdom Metazoa; phylum Chordata; class Chondrichthyes; order Orectolobiformes; family Hemiscylliidae; genus Hemiscyllium; species Hemiscyllium ocellatum. The sequence continues at coordinate 63,289,655 of NC_083408.1, read as the reverse complement.
CAAACTATACTTTCCATGAATCTCCATTTACCCCTTAAGTGCTTTATTTTATATCCCTTGTTGCAAAGATATGTCTTCTACTACTTAAATACAAATTATAGTTATTAGATTTAGAGTATGGATGGCTGGTAAACCAAATATGAACATATTCTTGCTCTGACCTTTGCAGTGTAGTATTAACAAAGTGGACGTTTAATTTATTGGGTTCTTTGTTAGGTTCTTTGTTGGCTCTTTGCAACAAGTGACTCTATGAAGTTAATGATGAATGATATAGAATTGGAAACTTTGAGCTGTGGATATACAGGTTGAATGAATAATTTGCAATAAATGTAACCATGTTATCTTTTTGCTGTATTTATGATGATCAGAAATATACTGAATTAATCCTAAAGAACATCCAACTAGATATTTGAAATATTACCACCTTCTTCTGCTCAAATTTGATTCTGTTTATTTATTATATTTATTTTAAAGCATTAACCCAACTATTACAACAATTACAACCTGATCTCTAATGGCAAAATCTGGATGTTAAAAATTAAGTTGCATGCATTCAATATGCTGCAATAATGAAAATTATTTTGCTTGTGCTAACATTTAAATATAGGCATAACTCACTTTTATCACATTTAAACTTATATAAGCAACAACTAGGGATGTAACAATGCAGAAAATTGCACAGCTAATAGAACCAAAATATGCATCCACAGATTTTATGTCTTTACTGCAAAAGGATCATCATCTGTTTTTACTAGTCATTTGATTTAAAGAAGTTCAGGATGAAGAAGGGTCACTTGACTTGAAAAGTTAACTCTGTTTTATCTCCACAGATGCTGCCAGGCTTGCTCCGTTTCTCCAGCAATTTATATTTCTTTTTCAGTTTTTCAGCATCCGCAGTTTTTGGATTATTTCTGCTTTTTTTTTGTATCCACAATTTTCATCATGAATTAAAAGACAAAGATGGATTCAATTAGCAGATAATGTTTTTAAAAAACCTGACAATTTACACAGTGGCCTTTTTGTATCATATAGGGCATGTCATCAGTACACTTATTCCTTGTCAGCCTGCTCAAATTTTGCAGTTTTATATCTACACAAGTAAATGCAATAAAAATAGGCTACAGTTTTACGCCATGGTATCTACAACTTAACAACTTGCGCAACCAAAGGTCAGTAACTGAATTTATCACCTTATATCAGCTGGAATTCAAACATTGAAAGAAATGATTTATTTTGTTCTCCTGAAAAGTAATGAACAAAGTAGAGAAAATATGCTTCATTCATTGCTCGCATAAAAGGTATGGATTAAATGCATTATTCATCAATCAATGACCAGTTTGGCTGGAAATACAACCCCAGGTTAAAGCATACTTTTTTCTAAAAGTTCCATATGAATTGATGCAAACCCCTAATCAATGAGCGACAATCTTTCTCAATACCACTCCTGGAATAATGGGCAATTATTTCACCGTGTCTTAGTTAAATAAGTTACCATGTTTCAAAATCAAACTCTAATTCAGCTCTTTGCTTGATATAAATTGCAACACCTTGACAAGAAAGCTCCTGGGAGTTTTACTTATTGTATTGTTCTTTAGGAATAAAAATAGCACCAACTATGAGATAGAAGCAATGTATGTACAATGGTGGGAGTAATGATGTAGTGGGGAGAATTCATTGAGCAATTATAAGTGACTTTATTTAAAATCTTGCAAAAATTTATTAATGTTTGTCACATTTAAAAGGAACAACTAATCAATAAATAAGAGCTGGACATCTTGCTTGATTATCCAAGCGACTTTTATTTGTTTTCCTCAGTAATCATGATATTTTTACTTTGTGTTATCTTTCACTTCCAATGTGAACAAAAAATAGAATATTAAGGAAGTATATTTAAACACATTCAGAAAATAATATAAGCCAGGGCCAATAAATTAGCATGCCAGTTATGAATCTGCACTGCTATTACTTGTGAATCCATCTGACAATTTTTATAACAAAGAACAAAGAAATTCTGATAGCTACTTATAGCTATACCAAGAAAAAGAACAAATTGCTAATACCAATGGATTAGGTATAAATAATGCTGGCAGTACTTGTTTGAGCAGCACTTTGGTGAGCTACCGTGGGTCAATGATATGGATGAAGAACAATGTACAGGTTATAGAGATAATGGCCTCCAGCACTTTCTAGCCCGGTGAATCGATATAAGACTGCATGACATTTCTCCTCCAATTTCATAGACTAAATAAAGGAGCTGGCATCAGCTGTCAAACTTTCAGAAATCAATTTAAGACAGAGTCAGGAATTTCGTCCATGACGGCAAATGTGTCACATTTTTCTTAAGAGAGGTACTTCACTAAAATTCAGAAAATCCTACAATTTCATTTACACCTTACTTTTACTACAAATGTAAGAGTGAAAGGATAAGACTGCACAAAGAGAAACATCCTCAAAAGAGGGTGCAATGTACAAAAGTGCAAGCTGTTGAAATCAAAGGCTGCAGTGAAAATAGTGGGCTGAATTCTTTTAGCCACTGATGTGCGTTGTGGCACATCCGTTGTGAAAATAAGACAAGAACGGAAAAATAAGATTCCCAATATCAACAAAAAATAGGCTGAGTTTATAACCAAGATTTGAACAGTAAAGTGAGAATCTCAATACTGAGTGGTAAGGAGTCTATTTGCAACCAATAGCATGCATTAATATGTCATTAGCACTTAATTGTGCCTCATTTATATGCTGTTTCCAATAATGCCAGGCATCAGAGAATTCCCAACATGAAATCCAGAGCGGGTATCTGGTGGCACCTTCCATTGCAATGCAGTTGCCAGGCTACTTTGCAGACAGGGCAAAGCACCCTTCCATGGTTTGGAACAGACTACGCCTCAGGGCTTCTTGCTTGTTATTGTTAGTACTCACCAGTTTGTGCTTACTTGGATGTTCCAGCACTTATGCCTTGCCTTTCTTTTTCACATGTTACTGCTTTATTTAGAACCTAAAGCTCACAATACTTACGTCTTGTCTTGCTGGGTTGCGCAGACATAAAGCCAGGCAGTTTGTCATGTTTGGCAGCAATGATCAGCCAAGGAGGTGGACATGTTGCTGCACATTATGCTCTGTCAATATCACACTGACAGCGTTTGGCTTCTGTGAACACTGCAAACAGATTGCATGTGCTGTGAAGAAATGGCAATATTTCCAGTCTAAGAGGAGTTGTCCTCGATCAAGTCAAGGATTCTGTCGTGAGTCGGAAGCCCCATCACAGTCAGGCAAAAACAGAATTTGATCTTAAACCAGGGGCTTAGGTCAAATAGTTGGCTGCTTGGAGAAGTCAGGAATAGGGGTTCTATAGCTGTACAGTCTGGGGAGTTAGCCATGGGCCAGATATATAGGTCCAGTGCAACAAAATGATTTTCAGTCAGTCAGACAGGGAGCAGCACAGTCAGTGGCCTGGTCACTTTTCATCTGGACTGTCATTCAAGTCCATCTGGGGCAGGCTAGACCATGGTCAGACCTGCAGTGTTTGCTCACAGAAAGGGTAAGGCTGGGGTGTGGGGGTGAAGGGGGAGTGGGGGGGGGGGGGGGGGGGTGCTCTTTGTGCAGATGGGCCACTGCTGTGATTATGAAGTTGATGAAGTCAATTATGTAGATTGGATACAGCATACTTGGATGCAGAGGGGAAAATAAAGGAAGGGAGACAACTGAACATCTAAGGGTGGGATATGATAGTGCATTGAAGGAGATGGGTTATTCCAAAAGTGTGGATCATTTGATAGCCACAATCACTTTGGCTTTGACAGGAGAGACACATGGCAAAGCTGTGGTTCAGCGGAGAATGTTGGGAGATGAAGATTCAGGTGAAAGAGTTGGGTGGGAATATATGGAAGCTCATAAATGATAGGGTTAACAGAGAGAGCAAAGCAAAAATAAAAGGGTGTTCAGGGCATCCATTGAGTACGAGGCTGAGCTTCTGCCTCAATCTGGCATGGGGTAACCTCTGTTGCCTGACATCCTCATCCAAATCACAAATGTGCTGTGGAATTTGAAAATGACTGGCACCACAGTTGGAGTGGATAGTGTAAGTGGTTCATTTCTATCTGAAGATCTGGGGTTTACTTGTGAAATGCATGATACCTTTCAATGGGTGATTGCACTAATCAGGCACTTACACAATGCACATCAAAGTCAAGAAATATTCTTGTACATGTGATTAAAATTGCAAACAATTTGGCTAAATTAAAGTAGAAAAAATAATTTCCAGTAATGAGTCAGCAAACAATTGATATAATATTGTCAATATCAAGATAAGAGTCAAGACAGAGCTGTCCAGACATTAAATAGGCAAAATGTGGTCAATCTTCAGCAACACCTTATAGACCAGTCTCCTCCATATAGTGTCCACTTGTTACAACACAGACCTTAAGTTATACAATGACAGTACTTTTAACATGAGGCTGAACTTATCCTTATCAGAATTTAACAGGACTGTCATATTTTTGGGGAGTCTAACATTTGGAAATAAATTTAAAAGTTCAAAGACCATATCCCTAAATCCTATCATAATGTATCATGTAATTCAAAACAGCCTACAGTCCTCTTCTCAGAGACAGATCTTTTTAAATCTAACTGGGGAATCATTTTAGACCATGCCATAAATTCATAGTACAATCATGACAAGTAACATTTGTGGTTGAAAAGTGAGATGCAAGCCACTAACACCAGTTTATTACCTTAACATAAATCTTACTGAATTTATTTACACTTCCTAGCACATCTTATGATGAGCATGTTGTTTATCCTCTGAGAGGTTTTGTCTGTATTATGATTAAGGATAGCAACACTGCAGTTCTAATTTTTTGACTTTAAGACGTGCAAAGTATCTGATGTGCGCTATATTGACAAGTGTGCAGCAATTGCCAGGAATAGCTGGGAGAGCTTCAAGTGAAGTGTTTCTGGAAATAAATGAGATTTAACAGTTTTGCATTCAACCAGGAACAAGATTTTTCTGCAACTGCTTTTTACTTCTGTGTATTGGAATGCTAAGTCACTTGAGGATATACAAATTATGAAGCCAAGTAAAGGTCATCCGTGATTTGTGGGACTGATGACAATGAAAACTGGACTTGCATATCGCTGTTTCTGTGATTTCTGGGAGATTTCCACTGGGAGATTTTTGAATCTCACCTCTCCGGTAAAATGGTAGGTGTTACAACTGAAGGTAGACGAGGGTATTGCTGCGTTATTCCCAGTGCATTATGGCTCCCATGGTAAAATGCAATACTCTAACCAGTTCCCAAAATGGCCAATTAACTTCCTTGGATGGAACCTATAGGAGCCTAACCCATGTGGGCTACAGTGAGAAATCTGGGCAACTCAAGAAGACTAGGAAGGCCTATCTCAACATTGGAAACAGTTAGCTATAACCCTGAACAAAGTGCTCCAGGCGATGAGATGGGATTTTCATTTAGCAGTGAGAATATGCCTATTAATGAGGATTATTGCTTGTTAAAAATGTACAATCTTGCTTCATTGACATGCAGTTTCCTATCCTACCACTAGCTGCAAGGGAAGTAGATGTCACACAGCTCCCCATGTGAAAGGCAGAGCAGGTACCTGGTGACCCCTGCTCATTGCTTGTTCTTCCTCGTTGCCAACATGGATATCCAGTAACAAGATCTCAAGGAGCAGCCCAGCCAAATACAGCCCTCATTCAAGGGCAGCTGCTAGCCTCTCAGATCCACTCTGATCCACGTACATGGCACTTCTGCAGTTTAAATATGCACTTTAGAGTACACTAAAGCAGAAATGTTGCTGCAAGGACACATTGTGCACAAGGATCACGCCAAGATCATAGAGTCGACTTGGCTGCATCCCAGACCTTTCTTAGTGCACACTCACTCAGCACACAGCTCAATAGTCACTGCTTTGCCTTGCTTTGCTTGCCTTGTCATGTCTTGCCCTGGAATACCACACCTGTTAGTGCATTGGCACTTCAGCAAAAAGCATAAAAACTTACAGTACTGCCACATTGACTGGCTGTTCCAGCACACACACACAACCAGGCTGCTTGTCATGCTTGTCAGTTGGGATCAGTCTAAGGGATGGATATCTTGCTCTAAGGCACAGTGAGACATCAATATTCCACTTGCAACATGTGCCAGTTGCCTACAGACAAACACATTGCAACTTTTCAATCAAATGGTCATGTCTGAAAATGTGTGGAGTTGTGTAGTCCTCCTTCAAGTCAAGGCAGACAGCTATCATAAGGGGTCTTGATACACAGTACATGGGCTTGACTATAGTCAGTCAACCTTTTGAGGAACAGTCAGGACACACAGGGAATAAGCTTACAGTCAATCCTGCAGTGCAATAATCGGAAATCAGGGGCAATCCAGTATTGTTAGTTGGGGGCTGCAAAAGACAGAGTTTAGAGGTTGAGTCAGTCCTTTTCTGGAGTGTTCACCAAAGTTGGTCAGGACCTGGAGACCCCAATTCTGGGGTCTGTATGTTAAGCAAGGGAGAGGGTGACAGAGGAGCTGAAGGGCAATGGGCTGCTCGGTGGCAATGGGGGTGGGATGAAAGCATAACCATGTGTTGAAGTGGGGAAAGGGGCATTGACAGGGGGTAGCTCATGATGTAAGGAGTTAGGTGATACATAAAGAGATCACACGGATAGCTACAGGAAGGAGTTTATTCATGATAGGGTTAGGCTCCAACATGACACAGTTCCAAGATTAGTCGCATTAAGATGTAAAGTCAGGACTAAAGGACCAAAGAGGAAAGTCAGAAGTGGAGCTCAGTATCCATTTCTGGGAATTGTTGGAAATGGGCTGTCAGGATATTGTAAGATAAAAGGGCACCAGGAGGCTCTGGGGTGCTCTCTGGAAACCAACTGGAGTCGATCTGGATGCCCATGGCCACACCCGGAGGAAATGGCAGGAATTAAAGGAAAAATTATTAAAGGTGAGGACTAGCTTGGTGAGGCTGAGGAGGCTATTGGTGAAGGGGTCTGGATGGGTCTGTTGTAGAGGAAAACTGAGGGCCTGCAGGCCATCCTTGTGGGGTATGGGTGTGCATAAGGACTGCATGCCCAGAGTTAAGATAAAGCGCTGGGGGCCACGAACTGAAAGTTACTGAGGAGATAGAGGATATGGTTGGTGTCATGGATGTAGGTTTGAAGTGCTTGAATCAAGGCAGAGAATATGGAGTCGAAATAGGACAGCTTGAGTTTGGTGGGGCAGGACCAGGCTGAGATGGTAGGTTGGCTAGGGTAGTTGGGCTTGTGGATCTTGGGGCACACATAGAACCGGGCAGTGCGGGGCTGGGGTACAATGAGTTTGGAGGCGGTGAGGGGGGCTCACCAGAGGCAATGAGACCACGGACAGTGTGAGGAATTTTGGCTTGATGAGTCATGGTGGGGTCATGGTCAAGAGGGAGATAGGACATGGTGTGGGATAGTTGGCATTCGGTTTATGCGACAATGAGGTCCATTCTCCAGACTACCACTGCCCCACCTTTGTCAGCTGGGTAAAAAGTGGAGTGCTCCACATTCAGAGGGGGTGAGGTTGGAGTAGGTGAAGGGGGTGGAAAAATTGAGGAGGCTGATGCCACATCACGAATCAGAATGGGGAGGCCTTCAGTGTTGCCCAGATGGACTGTGCTGCATCAGCTTGGCATGCTGTGCTCTGCACAACTGGATTAGACAATGAGGCAATGTGCTGGATGCTGAGGGACTGGGCAGATAGGATCCATTTTTTGAAGAGGAGAATGAGGACAAGGACATTGGGTGGAAGGAAGTTTCCTTTTGGATAACAGAGCTCAGCTGTGTCAGGAGCTACAAGCCAGAACATCATTGACACATGCTCCCAATAGATGACAGTTGGGGGCAGCAAACAATCATGGACAGTAAAATAGTCATTGGATATCATGCCAACGTTTAATTTGTATTGTGCGGGTGAACAGCATCTACTCTTAGTTTTATTTGTGTTTGTTTTTGATGAATCTTAATAAAAACTCATCATTGAAATTGTCCAAATACGTTCCAACTGTGACAGAGTCCTCTGGACAATGAACAGATGTTGGTCTGTGTGGACATTAGGAAGAGAGAGTGTGGTCGACTGAGTGGTAACCTGTGTGACCTCATGGCTAAACTGCAACTGGGCCAAACCATGGAGTTGTGCATGCCCAGAAGTGTAAGCCATGTCAGCTGTAAGCTATCAACAACATGTGTTAGTAAAGGGCAACTCTGAGTGCCAATAGTAGACCAGGTTATTGGCTAGAGTTTAAAGATGGCACTGGTGCCAGGTATTTCAATCCATTCTGGGATATCTGTGAGTTTTGAGTTCTTCTAGCTTTGGCAAATAGGAGAATTGGGTTAGTTTGAGAAATAGGGGTACCATAGCTATATGGTAGCTAGTTAATGAAGTCAGTTTGGAACAAATGATGACAAAGCTCACTAAGCCTCGCAGGGAGAAACCCTTGTGAAACTCGATGAAATTGACACTGAGTCAAAATGTTAAAGTTGTGGAGCCTGTAATTGTAAGCAATTCTTTAAACCAAGTTTTAAGTTTAACATCTATCAACCAGTTTTCTTATTAAACATAACTATTGATTCACTATGAAAACCAAACTTAATCAATGAAGACACAGTGAGTGGTTCACCTACACAGTCAGTAACATAAAAGTACAGCTGAAAATGTGTTGCTGGTTAAAGCACAGCAGGTTAGGCAGCATCCAAGGAATAGGAAATTCGACGTTTCGGGCATAAGCCCTTCATCAGGAAATTAAATTGATTCCTGATGAAGGGCTTATGCCCGAAATGTCGAATTTCCTATTCCTTGGATGCTGCCTAACCTGCTGTGCTTTAACCAGCAACACATTTTCAGCTGTGATCTCCAGCATCTGCAGACCTCATTTTTAACATAAAAGTACAACTTCTTACCTCTAAATTTCTCCAAAAAACTCACACAGACATATGCATTTCACAAAAAGAAAGAAAAATGAATTTCAATGGAGAGATAGGCTTTCTAAGAACAATCTAATTTTGTATTATTAAAAAAGGATTAAATGTAGAATGATCTGAAGACTCCTGCTCTGAAGCTGTGGCATCTTTGGTTGAGCTACTGATCATGCAGATAGTCAGAGAGTCATAGAGTCCTACAGCACTGAGACTGACCCTTTGGCCCAAATTGGTCCAGGCCGACCAAAATATCCATCTAGTCTAAACCCATTTCCCTGCACTTGTCCCATTTCCTTATAAGCCTTTCCTATCCCTGTATTTGTCCAAATACCTTTTAAATGTTGTTAATGTACCTACCACAATGACTTCCACTGGCAGCTCATTTTATGTGTGTACTACCATCTGTGTAAAAAAAATTGTCCTTTAGGTTCCCTTTTATTGTTTCCCCTCTAACCTTAAGGTGATGCCCTCTCGTCCTCGATTTCCCCAACTCTGGGAGAATGTTTTTGGAATCTTACAGAACCAACTCACTAAGGAAATACTGAGAAGTTTTGCCAATCACTTTTCAGTAGAACAATTAAGTTTTACCCTGAAATCAACAAGAGGATTATTTTCAGAAATCAGAGGACCTTCTTCTTGGAATTCATGACCCAACTGAAGGACCAGATACCAAACCACTTTCTATCCAGCCATTGCCCAACCAGTTCAGCAGCCTTCAACAACCAGACAACTATCACCAGGCAATGTCCAAAGTGACCTCTGAATGACTCGCTTTGAAGAAATCTGTTCAGGTATTTCTACAAAACCTGAAATAAACACCCTTTTGTGCAATCCAAGAAGCCAACTGCTCCAAGAAATTTAACGTATAAATCCACTCTGCCCAGGTTTTAAAAAGAAAGTGTTCTCCTCAGTGATTATTTTTACCGAAGTGAAAGAGAGGAATATTTGTTTCAGCAGAACTCCAATACATTTCAGTGAATAGATTTAGTTTTACATTCAGCGTACTTTCATCAGGTTGTAATATTTTTCAATGGTGTAAAATGTCTTCCTCACATTGGAATTCCGTGGGTGAAATAGGAACATTGCTAATTTTAGTTGTGCCAGAATTTGTTCGAATTGCCCAGCTGACAACTAGTTTCCTTTTACTTTGTAGCTGTCAAAAATGATTTCCAGTTCCCTACGATAGCCTTTATTGGTCAGCAGGTGAGGAGATTGGGTAATGATAGAGAAATTGCTTCTTCATTATTTTATTCACTATTCATCCTTCAAATAATACTTGGCAGTTGTTTCAGCTTCGTGCTGTCTTAGAGTAATATATGTGGATAGCAGTGAAGGTATATGTCCTGTGAACTTCCTTTCATGTGAAACAGCTTCCATTACTTAATTCTCCAACACAGTTCCTATCCATTTTTACTGGGCTCCTGGGGATTATTTTAGGTGCAGCTTATCTTAAGCATAGAATCATAGAATCCCCACAGTGTGGAAGGAGGCCATTCAGTCATTGAGTCCACACTGGCCCTTTGAAGAGCATCCCAGCTAGACCAGCCCTTCTACTCCATCCCTGTAACCATGGCTAATCCTACACGTCCCTGGACATTATTTACCATGACTAGTTCACCTAAATAAATAATTTATTTGCTTTCATTAAACCTTTATTTTCTTCAGTTGAAATCTTATTGGTTTTCAAGATTGCTGAAGATTTTGGGGAGCATAGCTGCACCAGTTGCACTCATGTGTATGTCATTGTTCTTGCATTTTGTGATGCTGTATCGGTTTATTCCATGGCATGTTAGGCCGCTTCCTTTCACAGATGACTAATTTGTATTCTGTTTTAACTCCAATTCAAATTTAAAACAAAAATCAGTCCTGGCAATATTTGTAAAGATCAAATCAAAGTAATCACTCTAGCACATGGCAATGCAATTCTGATCCACAATAAAGCATGTGTTACTCTGCATGTTGTCTAATTAATAGTCTTACTGCACAGTCTAATAGGATATTGAAACATATTTTAAGTCTCACAACCTGGCATCTCTTCACTGAATTTGCATTTGAATTATATTCTCAACGAAGAAAAGCAATAGCATTTAAAAGGGACAAAACAAAAACAGAAATCAATGGAAAAGCTTAGCATGTTTGACAGCTTCTGTGGAGAAAAATCAGAGTTAACAGTTCAGGTCCAGTTCCCATTTTGAGGAAGAGCCACTGGACCTGAAACGTTAACTCTGATTTCTCACCACAGATGTTACCAGACCAGCTGGGTTTTTTTCAACAATTTCTGTTTATGTTTCAGAACTCCAGTGTCTGCTTTCAGTTTTTAGAAATGAACAGAGTTAGTTCACAAAGTCCTGAATGCTGTGTCCTTTTGTCCCTCAGAGGGCTTTGGTCACCCACCTTCCAAAGATTCAGTTGTTATTTTGCCATACTGAAGAGTTCTCATTTTCAAGTATCATAGACAATTACTGCAAAACTGATTGATTATTTATATATTTATATATATATATATATATAATATATATATGGGCACAGCTGTTACTACGCAGTACATAAAAATATTTTAAAGCAGTTGGAATAATCATTGACAGCCTTCAAAGTCATAGTCAAAGAGATCCACAGCACAGAGAAAGACCCTTTGGTCCATTGCATCCATGCTGGTTAAAAAAATACACCTAACCTTTCCAATTCTAAAGACCATCTAAAATGTAATTGATGCTTGGATGTTTAAATCTGCTTTATCTTAAGTACCAATTTAAAAAAATATGAACTTTGAATGTCAAGCAATACACAAAGTGCGCACAATATAATGTATGTGCTTGTATGTATCTTCTTTTATTGTGGTTACAACCAGGTGAGAAGGAGTGATCATCTCTCTTCTTCTTAATTTCTCTCTCAGTTGTTTAGCACTAACTGTCACACTTCAATTAAACTTAATTAACCAGAAGAAAAATAAAGGACAGCTAATTCCAAGGTTTCCTCAAAGCCTGTAACAGACTTACAATTGATATTTCTGCAGCAAAGCACATTCCAGGCTGTGGCTGTGATGAATGTGGGTTTGCAAGCAGCAACCAGCTGCAGGAGCATTTGTTTCCTGTGTTGTACTGATGTAAAGCTCCCAGGAGGTCCAGAAGGCTGGCTTGTGCTGCTAGCCTGAGAGATGGCAGTGTCATGGCAGGTAGACTCCTTTTCAGTGGGTTTGGATCCATGCCTTCACTTATCAGCATGACAGCGAGTATAATAGTAGTTATCAGACCTGAAAGCCTTGAGGGATGCAGCTCCACTGGTGCTTGCAATGAAACAAAAGCTTTTCTAACGTTGCTGCAAACGAGATTTGGAGACTGAAGACTCACAACTTTGTTGCGCATCCTCAGAGACTGAACTCAGAGCCTGCAGGCTCCTTGATTGATCTTTTTTATATGCCAGTACTTGTGAGTCTTATATTCCATAACTGTGAAGCTATCAGTAACTTTCTTCATTAGAGAGGTCAGATTTCCTCCTCTGCCAATATTTTTACAGGAAGTGAGCAATTGGATCCATCTTTGGGAGTAATGCAGAGAGGAATGGGGAGAGGAACATAAAATAGATCCTTGTTCCAAGGATTTGTGTTTTGGCCTCCATCCCATTCTGACATAATCACATCCAATGACAATGACATTGGTTCTTTGCCACTCCTATTTATCATCATTCTCCCCTTGCTGTCAATGTTGCTCTGCTGGATCTGCATAAAAGGAGTGTACAATGTAAAACTGAGTAAATATAACCTCCTTGAGATTAAGGAGAGAAAGAAGGTGGAAGCTTGCAACTGTATAACTCTTTACATCATGGTGCTGTGCATTGAGATAATTTTAATTCCCAGGACTCATTTCCATTAGATTAGTGTGTATGAAGCACATATTATCATCGCAAGCCTTCTGTGGGGATCTATTTCTTAAAGCAAATTTGCATTTCTGCTTTAGTTTCCAAATTGCAACAGCATAGAAGAGTTTCAGGGCTCCCAGCTGGCTTTGTGGTGCCCCCTTGATTCTATAAGTCAGGCAACTGTACAACACCTGCACAGGCAACAACCATGATAGTTGTAAGTGTAGATGTTAGTAGCATCAAAAGCATCACCCATCATCAATAGAAGGTTCAATTATCTCACAACAGCAGCAAGGTTGACTATGACTCTTCACCCTTCACCTCATCACTTACATCATCTGTATTTGGCAACAGTTTAAAACTGCTCTTTCAAATTCAACAACTACCACCACCATTTTCAAAAAGATCCTTCTTGAACTGCTATACGATGACAGTAAGACAGCCTGATACATCTTTCTCTCATCCTAAACATATCCATCTCCTTCTTTCCTCTCTGCACCCTAGCCTCTTCCCACATCCCAGCATCTACATAACCACTAACTCCTCCCAGCACTCCTTTCTCACACCACATTTCACACAAATATTTTTATCCTTCCTAAGGTTATTACAAACTCTAAAGAATGGATAATTCACCTTAAACATGTGGCCAGCTTTGTGAGGCAGGCTTGTTTTCAAAATGACTTTTTTTAAATACAAGCACAAGGATCATGGAGGAGAAAGTGAGGGCTGCAGATGCTGGAGATCAGAGTCGGAGAGTGTGGTGCTGGAAAAGCACAGAAGGTCACGCAGCATCTGAGGAGCAGGAGAGTCGATGTTTCAGGCAGAAGGGCTTAGGGTTTATGTCCGAAACATCGATTCTCCTGCTCCTCTGATGCGGCCTGACCAGCTATGCTTTTCCAGCACTACACATTTCGACAAGGGCCATGGAACCTCAATTAATGCTGAATCCTGGTGCTGGCAGGTGGGACTAGTTTGGGTTGGGATATCTTGTTGCATTGGATGATTTGGACTGAAGGGTCTGTTTCCATGCTGTACATCTCTATGACTCTATGACTCTGTGGAGCCTTTTGTAGAAATGTAAGAGAAATGGGTCCAAATTCATGGTACCGTCGAATGTGCTTATTTGTGTCTAAATTACACACAATAAGTCAACATTGAGTGTAACTGATTATGTGTTGCGATGGCTACGTTGGGTAATGGAAATCTGTGAAGGTGTTCACAGGCCCTTAGATTGATAGCGTAAATGTGATCAGGCTCTTGGAATCATTCCATCCAAAGAACCAGGTTAAAACCCACGTAACTATTCCTAATTCTCTGATCCTTTCAGAAATAACTCCATCTCCAACTCAGCCTTTGTTTACATGTGGAGAGTCCTTAACAGTGAGCCAGCTTCCTCAGAGCCAGCTCAGAGAGAAAAGAGCCTCCTGACACTCCTGTTTGACATATATGTCAGCTATGACTCCCTGATAGGACCAGATTAACATCTCTAATCAGAGAACTCATATTCCAGGAGGCTGACCTCCTTACAATCACTGCTTTCCTCCCCTTCTGAGTCCAAGGATACTGACCAGTTTTATTTTGGAGCTCCCCCTGGAGAGTTTAGCACCAGTTCAGGTTCTTCCAACTGCTGCCTCTATTATGGATAGCGTATAATGTACAGTAGCTCGCCTTATGAGCCTGGAGTGTCTCAGAAGAAACTCATTCTCTTCTTTAGGTGGCAAAGGAGTCAAGGCAGCAACATCCATTGTTTCCATCTCAAGAGTCTGAGGTATCTTAAATGCTGGATGGAGAAGGAGATCCCACTGGTTCTGAAGCAGTCAGAGAGACAGTCAATGAGCACATTGCTCATTGTGCTCATTTGAACAGTTGCAGCTTTCATATAGTCGACATACTTGTTCAGGACCGTCACGCCTACCGGAACTTTATACGTCACTGGAGCTGACCTCACATCGACCATGCCTCTTACCCAGGCAGGGCCATTTCCAATGTTCCTACACCAAAATTCATCTCACTTAGTGGAGTTATGTGTCTGGCATTAGTGTTCCTGATGCTGTTTCACCCTTCCCCCAGGTCTGGGAAGATTAGATTTAATCTGGCGCAGAGTCCTCTCCCCATCAGCAACTCTGCTGGAGCTATCCCTGCACTTGCATAAAAAGTGGTTCTATAATCAACAGGAAACGGGATTGGTTGCTATTTTGTGAAGCTGTAGGGTGTTTTGTTAAGCCTGCCTTCAAAGTTTGGACTGCTTTTTCTGCCTGACCATAATCGACGGCATGGAGCTCTCCTTACATGATGAATACCATACGATTTTAAGAAATGCTCAAATTCCCTGCCACATTATCTATGACCAACATCTCCGGAAGCCCTTGGATTGTAAAAGATGCATGCAATTTTTATATCTATTCTGTCATTCTGTGTTTGACAACTGAACTGTACATAAGTCCGGCCACTTTGAGTGGGCCTGCACAATGACTAAGAACATAGAGCCATGAAAGGACCTGCACAGTCGGGTTTACTCGGCCATTCACATTGAATGTGAAGAACTGCTGGTGTAATTCTTGTCCTTGTTGGCACTCTGGGCACTGCCCACCAAGGCAGCTGTGTTTGCATCTAATCCTGGCCACCAGACACAACTTCACACCAACATTTTTACTTTGGAAGTCCCTGGGTGACCCTGGTTGATTTCAACCAGTATCTGGCAATGATCTTTGCTCAGGGAAATCACTCTTTCTTCCGATATTAATATGCCGTCCTCTACAGTGATATGGTCTTTCTGGGTCCAAAAAGGTTTCAATTCTGGTTGTGATGGCCCTTTGGTTTCTCCCATCACCATCAGATGCTTCAGTTTTGCCAGGGTCAAGATTAGAGTGGTGCTGGAAAAGCACAGCAAGTCAGGCAGCATCCGAGGAGCAGGCAAATTGGTGTTTCAGGATAAAGCCCTCATTCCTGATGAAGGGTTTTGCCCAAAATGTTGATTTTCCTGCTCCTCAACTGCTGCCTGACCTCCAGCATCTGCAGTCCTCATTTTCTTTCAGTTTTGCCAGGACCTGATCTTTTTGCATTCAAAGTCTGATATTGTATGATATTAAACTTTTCCAGTGGCAGTACCATCATAGTGTATCTGCCAATAGGAACCAGCTCAAGGCATCCACATTGCTATTTGGACTCCCAATGGTTTTCCAATTTGTAGCTGTACGCTGAATTCAGCCTGAAGTTATGGGTAATACTGCCTTGACCTCTTGAAGTGCACCTAGCAGGGTTTTCTGCTCCATTATTATTCCAGATTTACATCCATTGGTGGAACATCATGACTCCAAAATATGACCACCAAACCATCCTTCTCGATCTGAGCGCATTTATGTCCTGCATTGCCAAAGTCCTGGATGCATACACTATTTGGCATTCCTCTCCATTGGGCCGCCTATGACTTAATACCACACAGATGTCATACGGGAAAGCATTGCATGTCAATGCCAGATCTTGCTTGAGATCATAGTGTGCCAACACCTTAGAGGATGGTAGCTGTTCCTTCACTTCCCTGAAAGTTATGGCTTGGCTACATGACCATTTCCAAGGCTGGCCATTTTTGAAGAGGTGATGCAAAGACACTAGGATGGACACCAGGTTATATATGAACTTTCCATAATAATTCACCAGCCCAAGGAAAGGCCTAAGCTCCAGTAGTAATGTTGGAGCTAGGACACCTTTGATCACCTTGACTTTATCTTCAAATAGGTGTACCCTGGTTCTGTAGCCCAGACAGGTCACTTGAGGTGCCAGGAACATTCATTTTTCCCTTTTAAGGTGTACCTCCACCTAAGTGAAACATCTAAGGATTACTTTCAAGTTCTCTAAATGTTACTTATTGGTCTTCTCTGTTATTGGCACATCACTTAGATAAATAGAGACTTGAGCAGACATTGTAAAATGTTTTCCATCATCTGCTGAAAAATTGCACAGGCTGATGATAGCCCAAATGGCAGTCTTTTATAATGGTACAAACCCTTATGGGTATTAATTGCAACATTCTTCTGGGAATCCTCAGCTAACTGCAATCACATATACACATGAGTCATGTCCAGCCTCATGGCCCCTCTGCCAACTTTACATATACATCCTCAATGGAAAGGATTGGGTATTGTCCAGCTGCGAAAAGCAGTTTACCATTTTTTTAAAATGCCCAGAAACTGATCCATTGCCCTTCACAATCAATGCTGCCCATTCTGCAAACTGGACTGGTTTGATGATTCCTCCAATTCCCAACCTTCTGATTTCTGCCTCTCCTTTTGCCCATAAGGCAAGTGGCACTGGGCGGGTCTTACAGAATCATGGAATTGCTTCCTGATCAACATGCAAGGTGATCTTGGCTCCTTTGATAATCCCCAGACCTTCCTGGAAAACCTCCGGGTATTTAATTAGGATTTCACTCTGTCAGTCATTTTTTAATTGCAGAATGTTGAGCTAATCTAGGTGAATCTTTTTTATCTAATTTTGCCCCATCAAGCTTGAGCCCAAGCCTTTCACTGCAATCAGTGTTAACTGAACCAGGTGTGTCTCAGAAGAGGCCAGAACCAAAGTTGTTCCCTTAATCTGTAAAGATTCGTTGGTATTGGTTCTTAGGCTAGCTATAGTCTTGCACAAACTTTAGAGTTGGAGTACAGAGCAAATTTTGTTCAAGACTGGTTCTGCAACCATTGGTATCAAACTCCAGAACTGGGTGACCATTTAACCAGATGCTTATTTTGACTGGTTTTGATTCAAATGTTTTTTAGACAATTTAATTGTCCCAAACCAGATGTAGGTGAACTTTCCAGGGTCTGCACTCTCCAGAATACTGACCTATGAGTTCTCTTATTTAATTTAGGACTAGTGGGATTCTTTTGCTCCCACAAGTCTGCAAGCCAGTAGCAAGCACAATAGCTTGCTGGCCTGGATAATGAAGAAACTTTTAGCAATATGTCCATGACTGTTTTTTTTTGGAGTTTTGCTCTGGGTTGACTTGTTCAGGATATATCTTGACTGAGGCTATGTTACTGCCTTCACTCAAGTGGTGTTCCTCAAGCTCAGTTGGACTGGTGATGGTGTCCATTGCAACTCATATGCTTGACTTACTGTACTTTCCAATGATAAAGCCAGTTATAGCACCTGTTTGCAGTCTAGTTGTGCTTCAGTTAGTAGACACTTTTTCATAGTTGCATCATTAATCTCACTCTTGTCACCACTGAAATACTTCACAGAGGCTGTTACCTGTTATCAAGTCACCTTTATATGCATGTGGCGAGTCCTTGGCGCTGACCAAGTTTCCTCAGAGCCAGTTCTCAGAGTAAACAGGACGTCAGATACTTCAGTTTTTATCAGTCAGCCAGGGCTCCCTGATTTGACCAGACTAATCAGGTCCACCTGGCTGACCTCATTATAATCGCTACATATTCCAATCAGACTTCATATTTCCACCCTTGAAATAATACCTGCTACGATGGGTATAATTCAGCTGGTTTACCATTCATATGAGGATATAGACCCATCAGGGTTTCCCCTCACCATCTGTTTAGATGTACAAGTCCGTCAGCCACTTACTGTGCCCATCCAATAGCCAGTTAGGAGGTCTGTATTGTGTTTTGGGTATGTGGGAACATTAACTCATCATCTCCTGAATCTGTATATGATTAGAGTTCATAACGTGGCCATTTGGCACATCATGTCCATGCACTCTGCAAGAGAAACACAGTTAATCCCAATCCTCTGTCATTTCTCTGCAAACCTGCATTTCTTTTTCAGATCAATGTCAAATGCACTATTGAGAACCATATTTGAATCTGACTCCATAACCTCCCCTGAGCATTCCACACCATTATCAAAGATTTTACTTGTCAACTTTTACTCATTTACCATTTTCCTTTAATCAATGTCTTCTGCTTCTAACCCCTTGTGCCAATCAGAGCAGTTTTCTCTGGCCAGATCCCTCATGGTTTTCAAACTCTTCTCAATCCTTCCCACTCTAAGGAAAGTAACCTTACTTAATTGATATCTGCAATCCTTGGAACTGTTGTCATAAATCTTCTCTGTACCCTGACTAATGTCTTTACACCATAAGCAGCTGTGGCTGATTTCCACAAGATATTAAAGCTATTATCAAATTAACTTTAATAAATTGCAATATTAATACTAAATGGTAAATATAGTATAGATTACTGACCATAGATTGATATAAATATCCTCACAGTGAAATATGACCAACTACAGTTTGGAGTGATTTAACTTCTTACTTGTTTCCCTGCAACATGCCTTCTAGGGGATCAATGACCAATAATTCCTTCTGAACTGCGCTGCCATTGTAATTAGACTGAAATGCAATAAAAGCTTCCTGTTTGTGTGTAAGATGTGGAGCATAATCTCATAGAGGTGTGAGAATGCAGCTATGGTGAAAAATGTGTCAGAGTTGAGTGAAAAATCTTGCAAACTTATCTCGACTTCAGGAGCAACTCATGCCTCTTTCGTGTCACTGCCATGTGGTGAGGTAAGATTTAGGTGCATCAGGGCAGTAACCAATGCCATTTGTGCAGGGTCATGCTGGTTCATTTAGTTTCTCCATGATAAAATCAGTGCTGCTGCCTAGGATTCAGGGATATAATTTGACATCCCACAGGTGGCGGCTGCCATGAACTGCACATGTGATACCGAGAGGGCTGTATAACAATGTTGTGGAAATCATCAACAGAAAGGGGTTCCAAACAACTAACGTTCAGATGATCTATAGTCATCATGGCCATTCTCTGGAGATATGTGTCCACTGTCCTGGTAGCTGCCATGACATACTGTATCCCAGAGCACCTCGTTTACCTGCAACATTTCAGGGTCCAAGGACCTCACAAGGCCGGTTACGAGGGGATATGGGATACTCAGTGCAACTATGGCTTTTTATAACCCTGTGAAAACCCCTAACTGATGTGGAGCACAGATATAATGTCACCCATGCATTGACCTAGATCATGATGGAATAGTTGATAGGTCTGATGAAGATATGGTTCTCTGTTTGTATTGGTAGAGGGGCCTTTCTATACATACCAGACAGACTGCATTGTATCAACATGGTGTGCTGCACTCTGGACAATTGGAGCAGCCAATGAGAGAATGTGATAGATGCTGAGAAGCTGGGGCTACTAAAGTAATCTTCCGAGGAGGAGGATGTGGATACTGGGGGGAAAGCAGCTCCCCTTACCCAAGATGGAACTTGGACACTCGGGCATTACAAGCCAAACAATTCCTGATTGACACTCCGTTCCAACAGATGACAGCTGGGTGCAGCAACAATCATGGACTGTGAAACACTCATTGGAAACATTGCAGTGTTTGGTTTGCACTGTCAGTGAAATGCAGCGACTAATTATTTTGCTTGTAAAATGTAGGTTAGAGCAATTACCTTGCAAGAGAAGTACCTTGGGACATGATCAGTTACAAATAATGAAGTGAATTTGGTAAAATATGGCAACAAAACTCACTGAAACTCACAGAGTGAAACATTCCATGAAAATCACTGAAACTGACACTTATCCAGAGAGAAAAAAAGATTTAGCCCCAGTTTCCATTTCACAATGGTAAAAACAAGGACTGCAGATGCTGGAAATCAGAGTTTAGATTAGAGTGGTGCTGGAAAAGCACAGCAGGTCAGGCAGCATCCGAGGGGCAGGAAAATTGACTTTTCGGGCAAAAGCTCTTTATCAGGTTTCCTATGAAGAGCTTTTGCCTGAAACGTTGATTTTCCTGCCCCTCAGATGCTGCCTGACCTGCTGTGCTTTTCCAGCACCACTCTAATCTAGACTTCCATTTCACAATGTCTGAGCACAAATGGTTGCAAGTATATTCCTTAAAGGTTCATAAAGATAAAACAATGGAAAGTTACATTTTTTTTTAAATCACTAATGGAAATATTACTACATAAAAACCAATATAAGTTAACCATGGGAATTGAATAACAGAATGAAAAGTAGTTTGAAAATAATCATAAATGCTCCTGGTCTATTATCCTATTATGGGAAAATAAAAGTTGAAGCGTTATAGAATCATAAAGAGCTATAGCATAGCAAAAGGCAGTTTGGCCCATCAGGTTTGTATTGGTCAAATTCAACTATTGAACAATTCAAACCCATTTTCCAGCCCTGAGCCAATAGCCTTGTACGCTTTGACACCTAAATATATCTTAAATATTCTGAGGATTTTGCCTCTACAACCTTACAGAAAGAGAGTTACAGACTCCCACCACTCTCTGGTTGAAAAAGTTTTTCCTGACACCCCCTCCAATTGGTTAATTTGCTTTAAATCTCAATCTCCTGGAGATTAATCCCTACATCAAGGGGGTAAATTTCTTCCTGTCTATCCTGTTTCTGCTCCTCATAGTGTTATGCATCTCAAACATGGCCCCTCTCTCTCAGGAAAACAACCCTAATCTATCCAATCTCTCTTCAAAACTGAAACTCTCCAGCTGAGGTAACATCCTATAATTCTCCTCTGCACCATCCTGTAATGGAGATTCCAGAACTGCACACAGTACTCTAGCTGCAGCCTAATGCTAATCTTATTCAGTTCCAGCATTATCTCCCTGTTCCTAAACTCTTTGCTTGACTAATAAAGGCAAATTTTCCATACACCTTCTTAACGACATTATCCAACTTCACTGGTGCCTAAGGGACCCGTGTACATGCACAGCGAGGTCCCTCTGATCACCAGTTCATCGCAAGGCCGTACGTTCATCCTGTATTCCCTTGCCCTGTTTGTCCTAGCAAGGTGCATTACCTCACATTTATCTGCATTGAATTCCATTTGTCCCTGATGACCCCCTTTAAGCAGCCATCTATATCCTTTTGTAGACTAACACTATCCCCCTCACTATTTACCTCCTCACCAAACTTTCAGTCATCGTGAACTTTTTGATCAACCCTCCTACAGTCAAGTATAAATCATTTATATAAACCACAAACAGCAAGAACCCTTACACTGACCACTGTGGAACCCAACTGGGCACAGACCCTATTTGGAAAAACACTCCTAAGCCTATTGAGGGTCCAGTTTGCTAAATTTCCTTGTAATCCATGGGCCTTGCCATCAGCGTCCCAACCAGGACCTTACCAAAACACTTGCTGAAGTCTAGGTCGACTACATCATATTCATTGCTGTCATTTACAGAAGTGGTCACCTCTTTGAAAAATTAAATTTCATTGATCAGACATGTCTTCCTTTTAAATAAACAATACTATCTTCAACTAATCCTTGCCTTTCCGAATGTAGATTAATTCCATCCCTCAGTATTACTTCCAAATGTTTCCCCACCATTGAGGTTAGACTACAATTATTCTACAATTTCCTGATTTACCCCTTGTCCCTGTATTGAGTAATGATGCCATGTTGACTGGCATCCAGTATGCCGATACCTCTCCTGTGGCCAGACAGGAATCAAACTTTTTGCAAGCACTCTTGCTATTTGCTCCCTTACCTTATTCAACAACCTAGTTTATATTTCATCTTGCCTTGGAAATTTATCTATTTATCTATTCTTTAGCCTCCCAGAGCACTTAGAACTTCCTCTCTGTTAATGCTAATTTCTTTAATTGTATCACAGGCCTTCTCCCTGATTTTTATACTCTCTCTCCCCTCTCATTAGTGAACACTGACCAAAAGTAATAGGTTCATTGACATAGAGCATAGAACATTGTAGTGCAGTACAGGCCCTTCGGCCCTCGATGTTGCACCAAACTGTAAAACCAATCTGAAACCCATCTAGCCTATACTATTCCATTTTCGTCCATATGTCTATCCAAATGACAATTTGAGAGAATATGGAAATTATATTTAACTGATGGCATAATAAAACATGAACCCAAAATGTTAACTCTGTTTTCTCTACTCAGATGCTTCCAGACCTGCTGAGCTTTTCCAGCATTTTCTTTTTTTGGTTATGATTTACAGCATCCATAGTTCTTTCAGTTTTTATTTGATACAATAGACATGCTCTTTCAACTGCAATTATGATGTTGTAAACTATCATCATCAAAGCAATTTTAATACTATACATCCCCTGTTACTATTAGATTTCCCCCTTTTGAGTTTGAAAATGAGGACTTGATCTATGTCTACTTCTGTTTCTTCCTGCTTCAAGACTCTTTAAGTTGTAACCCATATGCAACATTCAAAATGAAAAATGCATTAATCTTCATTCACTTAAATATACTAATAATCTGTCAGTGGAGCAATCACTTTGGACTTGTATTTCTCAGTTACTGGCTTTTGGATAATTTTCATTCATTGAGCCTTGGTTATTTAACGGAGTTGACATTAAACCTTTGTGACGGGCAGAAAAGGGTCAGAGAATTTGAATTGTCAAATTTGTAAAACTGACCACAACTGAACACACTTATGCCTTTCTCACTTTAATTGCAGCAGATCTCAAGGAATCTGAATAATCTGCTCCGGAAAGACAGTTTTGTTGTTATATTTCATAGAATCATAGAATTTTGCAGTCCAAAAGGAGACCATTCAACACATTGTGTCTGTCCACATTCCCAACAGAACTATCCAGCTTGTCCCATTCTCCAGCTCCATCCCCATGGTCCTCTAATTACATCACTTCTAAAGATATATTCAGCTACCTTTCCAATCCTCCCATGGAATCCACCTCCACCATTCTCCAAAGTAGCACATTCAAATTCCTTATAACTCTCTGAGTAAAATGATGTTCTCTCATTAGTTATAGTCAGACCAACTCCTAAAAACAGAAGATCCTTCCTTACCCTGTCAAAATTGCTCTTCAATTTGAACATTTCAATAAGGTCACCTCTTAATCTTCTCTGCTTCAAGGATAATAAATCCAATTTCTTTAATCTTCCTTACATCTAAAATCCCTAATCCTTGGAATCTCTAGAAAGCCTCCTTTGAACTCTCCAGAGTTTTAACATCCTTTAAATAAAGTGCACAGACTGAACACAAAATTCCAAATATGATCAGTCAATTTATTTGTAGAGATACAGCATCAATTCCTGGGTCTTTTATACCCTACAGTCTATTTTGAAAAACAGGAATCCTACTAGTCTTCTTAACAACTATTTCAGCTTGCCTGGCCACTTTTGGAGAATTATGCATGTGAAATGCAAAGTCTGTCTGCTCCTGTACTCCCCATTCAGCCTGTATTGTTTTTCTGTGTTTCCTCTACTAAAATGCATTACCTCATATTTCTCTGTATTGAAATTCATCTGCCAGGTATCTGCCCATTTGACCAACTTGTCAATGTCCCTCTGGAGTTGCTCAACATCATCTCTACAGTTCACTATTTTCCTTGGTTCAGCATCAACTGCAAATTTAGAGATTTTGCCCTCAACATCTATTTCCAAATCATTTCTGTAAATCAATAAAAGCAAGGGTCCCAAAACTGATCCCTGAGGAATATCATTTGTAATTCATCTCCAATGTGAGAAATGCCTATCCCATTTCTTATCTTTTAGCCAATTTCTAATCTATGCTGGCATGGATCCAGCAATCCCAAAACATTTCTAATTTGCTAGCCAACCTGCCATTTGAAACTGTATCAAATTCTTTCTAAGCCTCCAAGTATATAATATTCATAACACTACCCTCACTCATTGCCTATACCATCTCGACAGAGAATTCTATTTGTCAGACATGACCGCCATCGACAAAACCATATTGACCGTCTAGAATGAACTTATTTTTCTCGAAGTGTTTATTTACCTTATGCCTTCCATCAGTTTTCTCACTATTAATATCAAACCCACAGATCTGTAGGTTCCTGGGTTACACTTTGACATTGTCCAAAAACAATAGATTCATTTTTGCAATCCTCCAGTCCCCAGGATTAATCCTGTATTCAGAGTGGCCTGAAAAATTTCTGTCAATACCTTTGCAATTTGTGCCCTTACCTCAGTTAGCAAGCATCCCATCAGGCCTAGAGACTTGTTTGTCTGGAGGGTATCCAGCCACTTTAGCACCTCTTCGTAATCTATTATGTACTAATCAATTGCTCAACACCCAAGTTTTCAACTAGGCCATTGTTGACATCTTTAAATTTGGTAAAGAAAGAAGTAAAATATTCATTTCATACTTCTGCCATATCCTTTAATTCATTGAGAAGCTTACCCTGTTTGTTCCTTATGGGCCCCACTCTATCCTTCACTAATCTTTTACTATCAATATATTTGAAGAACATTTTACTACTTTTTTTTAGCAGAGCTTGCCAGCCTTTCCTCATGCTTCCTTTTAAGCTTTCTCATTCCAGCTTTAGCCTTTGATCTGCATTTCAGATACTCTTCCTGATGTCTATTGCTGGAATGTATCTTATGACTCCTTTATCTTCCTTAATTTCTCATCAATATCCTTAGTCATCCAGGGTACTCTAGCTTTGGCCATGATGTATTTATTTTTCATGCATATATAACTAGCTTACATCTTATTCATCTCTCTTTTATAGTTCTTCCATCTCTGTTCCAGAATGAGGATCTTTTCACGCAAAGTTTTAAAACTGATCAATTTTAAGTCTATTTTGAAAAATGTATAAAGTGATATCATTGCTTCCTTCACCTAAAAATTGCATAAAACCAGTGTCAAGAAATTTACTGGTGATGAGCCTCTGATCAAGTTCAATGGTAACTTATAAATTGAATCCCATTAAAGTGTTTGAATTGAATGGGATGACTTTTGCAGACACATCTATATGCCTGTCCATCCCACTCTAATGGGGATTATGCTGGATTGTTACACAGAAAGTGTGGAGCTTGAGAGAACTGGTCAATTTTCATCCACATCCATCAATCCCTCAGAATATTTCTTCAAGAAGCCCTTGTGTGAAGAGTTGATCTTGGATTCAAGGAAATTGAAAGAATTTCTTACCTTTCTATAAGTTTTCAGTTTTAACAATATCAGGTTGATGTAGTTAGGGGAAAAAAAATACAGCCATAGCAGAGGCCATTTGGAAGAGTCCTCGACAAAAGTCCTCCTGATATTTATCAAAACACTTTTAATTACGATCAGATAGCAGGCACAGAATAATTACCATTCATTGTTGCAAGGTAATAACAGATGCTACATCTAGGATGCTATGGGTCTGATGCTCTTCTGAGATGATTGTGGAATCTGACCCTACTTATCTTGGGCATCATTCAATTTAGAGCTGAAAATGTGTTGCTGGTTAAAGCACAGCAGATCAGGCAGCATCCAAGGAACAGGAAATTGGACGTTTCGGGCCAGAGCTCTTCATCATTCAATTTATCATTTTATTTAATTACACCAGCATTTCAAGCCTTTTACATTTACATAACATTTATATTCAACATTACTCTTCCAAGACAGTACTTTATAATTATAAACCTTGTCAAAGGGAAGAACTTTGAAAAACATATTGTTGTTTAGATATTGTTGAATTCAGTGACAATCTCATGATGAACTTGGACAGGACACACTGCAGTACAACCTGCTATATACAGAGAAGGGGGAATGGGAGGGAAATGATGCCCACTTTTATTCATAGGAAACATGCCGCATGATCCCTACATCTAGTCATGTTGAGACAGGCAGTACTCAAAATTTCCTTTGGCTGTTTATCTCAGTGATTGCAGTTTGTAGCCCAGTGATGTATGCTACTGGCTGCCCACTGGTCCAACAGTTTGTAGTTAGTATAATACAGAGCTAGCCTGAAGCTCTTAAAGTCAGTGCACCCAATAAACAACAAGCTTCACTCATGAAGTGGCCCATCTTGAATTAGTGATTGAGGTGGAAGGGGAAGTGATGGCATATTTCTACAAGAGGCTCAGAGGCCCTCAAGCAGAAGGCTGTGGAGATAATGAAAGCAAAGGCTTTAGATATTATTTCCAGAAACCTGCCCTCACCGGCTAGATTGCAGTTCCAGTAAAAGTCAAAGCCTTCTCAAATGGTCAAGGTCAGTGAATGCAACTTTTCATGATATCATTGCACCACATGCTGTTCATAGTGCTGATGCATGAAACACCCATTGCTTTTTTAAAATTTACTGAGTTAAGTGATTTTCCCCTCATTTACTGAATTTAAAAGTGTTTATTCCTCCATTCAGTTGTAAGACATGTATCGCTTCAGTTAAGTGGAAGATTGTTTATTTCTCTCCTTGAGTGCATCTTGAGGCTCCAGCAATGGAGTTATCTGCACAGGGGATGTCTTATCCTGAACCTATTTAACAAAGATCACACACATGGATAGTTCAAAACCTGCCATTCTACAGATAGGGTTTCGCAAAAGGAAGACATTAATGAATTTCCACGTTTCTAATTCCTTGATCTAATAGATATCTACTGGTAGATCTTGCCCAGGAAGGTTACTCCTTGTATGGCATGAAGATGGAAAACAGGCAGTAGGTTTCTTGAACATACATGTGGTGAAATGTGAAATGCAGCATGGATAGTTTCAATGAGCTCCGAGGTTTCTGTTGCTTGGCGACTGTGTGTCAAGGAGTGAGAACGTGAAGCTGGGGAAGGGAAATAAAGCAAAAGCTTAGAGTCATTATTATCATTATTGCATTCAATAGAGTGTCAACAAGATGAATATTTGAGGATCTTTGCTGGACAAGTGCCCAGTACTCCCTTACAGAGAATGATAGGGGAAGTGGTGAGGCCGAGACTGTTGTGACAACAGTTATAGAGTCATAGAGTCATAGAGATGTACAGCATGGAAACAGACCCTTCGGTCCAACCCGTCCATGCAGAAAAGATATTCCAACCCAATCCAGTCCCACCTGCCAGCATCCCTCCAAACCCTTCCTATTCATATACTCATCCAAATGCCTCTTAAATGTTGCAATTGGACCAGCCTCCACCACTTCCTCTGGCAGCTCATTCCATACACGTACCACCCTCTGGGTGAAAAAGTTGCCCCTTAAGTCTTTTTTATATCTTTCCCCTCTCATGCTAAACCTATGCCCTCTAGTTCTGGACTCCCTGACCCCAGAGAAAAGACTTTGCCTATTTACTCTATCCATGCCCCTCATAATTTTGTAAAACTCTATAAGGTCACCCCTCAGCCTCCGAAGCTCCAGGGAAAACAGGCCCAGCCTGTTCAGCCTCTCCCTATAGCTCAAAACCTCCAACCCTGGCAACATCCTTGTAAATCTTTTCTGACTCGTTTCAAGTTTCACAACGTTTTTCCGATAGGAAGGAGATCCGAATTGCATGCAGTTTTCTAACAGTGGCCTAACCAAGTCCTGTACAGCCGCAATATGACCTCCCAACTTCTATACTCAATACTCTGACCAATAAAGGAAAGCATACCAAACACCTTCTTCACTATCCTATCTACCTACGACTCCACTTTCAAGGAGCTATGAACCTGCACTCCAAATTCTCTTTGTTCAGCAACCTTACCTTACCATTAAGTGTATAAGTCCTGCTAAGATTTGTTTTCCCAATTTGCAGCACCTTGTATTTATCTGAATTAAACTCCATCTACCACTTCTCAGCCCATTGGCCCATTTGGTCAAGATCCTGTTGTAATCTGAGGTAACCCTCTTCGCTGTCCACTACACCTCCAATTTTGGTGTCATCTGCAAACTTACTAACTGTACCTCTTATGCTCATATCCAAATAATTTATGTAAATGATGAATAGTAGAGTATTTAGCAGCAGTCCTTATAGCACTCCACTGGTCACAGACTCTAGTCTGAAAAACAACCCTTCCCCACCATCGTCTGTCTTCATATATCGCTGGACATCGGAGTGCATCTGGGAAAATTGACAACCAGTGAAATTCACAACTAATCTTGGAGGAACTATTGGGCAAAGTTCACAGCACAGAATCAGATAAGTAAATTGTTGTTTTCAAGTGTGGCCGACAGAAAGGGTTCTTCATTGATTATATATTTTTAGAGATAGGTCTCTTGATTAAAATTAAAATATAAGCCATAACTATTCATTGAACCTGGGGCAGTGTTTGTAGAGGAATAAGACGGTGTTATTTTCTAGGGCAGTATATTGTGAAGGAGGAAAAATGGCCTTTAGTAGAGTGATATGTGCCTCTTGTCAGATGTGGGAGTTAAAAGAGAAGTTAAGGGTTACTGTGGATTATATCTAGCATAAATGTTGTTGGTTGTGAATCTTATCAGATCAAATGGATGTCCAGCGATATATGAATTGAAACAGCAAAGGCTATGTCAGTTTCTTTCTCTCTCTCTCTCCTGCACTGACCTCACCATGTGCTTCCTTCATCTGTTCTTCTCCATTTTAAAACTGCTGTTGTTTTGACTTTTTTTCCAAAGCTCATACAAAACAGTAATTGCTGATCCTGGAATTTGAGGCAATCACCTTCAGCACCTAAAAACCTCAAAAAAGGATCAGCTGTTAGGGCCAGAAATCTTTCCCGTCATCACTACTTGAAACTTTAGTTTATAAAAGCAAATGAAGAAGAGATACTGGGCTCAAAAGATTTCCTTTATTTTTGCCTCAACAGATGCTGACTAATCTGCTGAGTTTTTAGATTAGATTAGATTACTTACAGTATGGAAACACGTCCTTCAGCCCAATAAATCCACACTGACCCACCAAAGCGCAACCCATCCAGACCCATTCCCCTACACTTACCCCTTCACCTAACACTATGGGCAATTTAGTATGGCCAATTCATTAACCTGCACATTTTTGGATTATGGGAGGAAACCGGAGCACCACGTAGACACAGCGAGAATGTGCAAACTCCATACAATCAGTCACCTGAGGCAGGAATTGAACCCGGGTCTTTGGCGCGGTGTGGCAGCAGTGCTAACCACTGTGCCATTGTGCCACCCACAGTTTCTCCAGCACCTTCTGTTCTTAACAACTTTAGTTGATAGGTTGTTTCTGATTTTTACTTTTGCTGCTGTTTTCTTCAGTGGTTATGAGAATGAGAAATTATTTTCATAAAGTCATAATATACAGGAGCAGAATAAGGCCAAGTCTCCTCCACCATTTGATCATGGCTGATGTGCTCCTCACCTCCATTTTCCTGCCTTCTCTCCATATCTTTAAACCCACTACCAACTAAAAATCTGTCTAACTTCTCCTTAAATTCACTCAACTTCCACTGCACCTGTGGGGTAATGAATTCCAAAAATTGACAACCCTTTGTGAAAAGCAGGTTTCAAAAGTCATTCCCAAGTAGTTGGGGTTGGGACCATACATCTGTCCATCCATGTATATGTGTAATTCTATTTTTGGTATTGGTTATGTGGAGTTGGTTTCAGAGGGATTCACCCTTATCACAAATGCCTGAGCAGCCTTTTCTCTGGTTCAACATTCAGATAATCCACTTCACCCTCCCACATGTACCAGTTACTGGCAGCCACCAATGGACCTTGAACAAATCCAACTCGAACATGTCATTCTGATTTATACTTGTCTGGAGCCCATCTTTTCCAGTGTAAAGTGATGCCCAAATCCATGAGAGTACTTGCAGCCCAAGCCATGATCCTGCATCTGATATTGAATGTCTCAGATTCCATTCTTGCGCAGGGAGAATCCAGTCTCAGATGGAGATCACGAAAACCATAATCATTTGTCAGGCAAGATCAGGTAAGTTCATCTTATAGTTGACATTGCTGCAGACACCAGTGAATGAAGCAGTGTGCAGATCCTCCCAGCAGTCTAGCAGTGTATCCTCAACGAGATTAGGAAGGTTGCTGGAATGGCACCCAAGTAAGTGTTTCACCAAATTAAGCTTTCGCTAAGACGGTTTTCAGATCATGATAGCATCAAGTGAACATTATTAGACTTGTTAAGAAACATCCAGCCATAAATATGTGAGTATTACAGTGTCACTCGTGCTATCAATTGAAGCCTGCATTGTTGGATATCCCCCTAGCCTGGCAAACTCATGTACTCACAGATTCTACTTCTTACTGCTCAATGAGGTGGTGAAGTCCTGTCTTTTATGGAGGGCCTCCATAAACGTTACAGATGCAGAAATGGACAGCAAACAGTGAGTGGTGGTTAGTTTCACAATTCCTATCTGGAATAGTCTACTGGTGAGGCATTTTATGGCAACACTGACATTGATGATTATTGGCAGCTCTGTGAACCTCTTGCTGTGTGGTTGAAGTTAGGATTGTAGGAGGGAACACATTCTCTTAATGATGAAACACCAGTGCTGCAAAGAATGTTTGTGACAATGATGAAGTTAAAAATAATGGTCCTGAAGGGCTTTTCATTGAAATGGCAAACAAAGAACCCTCTCCCTCCAGATACATCCAGACAAAATGTTCTCAATGGCGCACCTATAAAAGTTGGCAAGGGTATTCGTCGTCATGCCAAATTTCTTCAGCTGCTTGAGGAAGAGACATTGTTAGGTCTTTGTAACCAATGCATCCACATGAAGAGTCCAAGAAAGCTTGTTGTGGATGGCCACTCCCAGGAGCTTGACAGTCTGTACTCATTCCACCTCTGTGCTGTTAATGTGTAGGGGGGCATGAGTAACATCCTGCTGAAAGTCAATAATGAGTTCCTTGGTTTTGCTAGCATTGAGAGCTAGGTTGTTCTCAGTGTACTATTTTTCCAGGTCTTCCACCTCCTGTCGATAGTCTGTTTCGTTGCCATCTGAGATTCGACCTACTTATGGTGTTGTCCTCAGTGAACTTGTAAATGGCATTAGTCTGGTATTTGGCGACGCAGTCATGGGTATACAGTGAGTACTGTAGGGGGCTGAGTGCGCATCCCTGGCGTGCTCCAGTGTTGAGTGTTAGTGACGAATAAATATTGTCCCCAATCTTCACTGATTGTGGCCTGTGGGTCAGGAAACTGAGGATCCCATTGCAGAGAGTGGGGTTTAGTCCAAGATCACTAAGTTTAGTAATCAATTTCGAGGGGATTGATTAGTAGGGAAATTTTGTTGAATTAAGTGCCACTCGCTGAACCATAGTAGGCCTTGCCAATGATCAAGGACATCAGGTCCTGTCTGCTGAGAGCTGCGAGGCAGTCAAGCCAATTGTCAAAGGGTTCCATTCACTCTGTGTGAATTCCATGTATACATGACGTATCTACACTCGTATCTATCAGTCACGGCACACCACCCAGGCTGTACCAGGTATCGTGGTTCTGGTCAACGTTTTGCAGCTTAGATCTACAGTGTGAGTGTCACAGAATCAAATTTCACAGCCAATAAAATGACATGCACTTGGCAATTTCTGATCAACTGAACAAATTTTGATTAAGGGCAAAACTTTTGCATGCATACAATGAGGGCAGAATTAATTTTGAATTCAGTCATTATCGCACAGGAACAACTTAATCCTCAATGGTATCAGCCAGACAGAAGAAGGTGACCTTTACTAATAATGAAAAAAGCCACTTGATACTCTGCCTTGATAGAGTATTAAAAGGCTTTGAAGACTTTATCTCAGTTCAGTCATTTTAATTTATACTATTACATGCTTCAACTTTTAGATTGCACCTTATAATCAAATAGACCAACTGAAATGCAAAGGACTGAATTTTTTCTAACCAAAATGATATTATATATTTTTGTAAATTTAATATGACAAGGAATTCAACTGCTTAGTCACATAAATCTAACAATCTATAATGGGCCACTCGACCTTTAGAAATGAGTTTTATATTTTTGCTTGCAGCAAGAAATGGAAAATAGCAGAATGGGAACAATCCAAAGAAGGTGGACAAAAGTATAGAGTTTCCATTGCTATAGAAGTAATTTAATGTGAGTCCATTTCTTCCTCCAAAAATACATATTAGCTACTTTCTGACACCACTGTCACTAAATTGAAAAAAAAACAGAAATATACAAAGACATATGAAATAACTGTTTACAGACTGGTACCCCATCACCAAGTCACACTTCATTTACATGTGCATAGGACATGGACTCTGGCCAGCCTGAAATGTCAACTCTCCTGCTCCTTGGATGCTGCCTGACCTGCTGCACTTTTCCAGCAACACATTTTCAGCTAGCTCAGAGCTAATCTGGACAAAGTACACTCTCTGAGATTTCTGTTGACCTCTGTCAGCCAGGGCTCCCTGTTTGCCCTGGTTAACAACCCCAGTAGGGAGCTCATAGTCAATGTGATCCACCTGGCTCACATTCCAATCCCTACAACATACAAACTGTGTGACAAACATGAGTTATATACAACATGGGACAAAACACTATGAAAGGAAGAGACCAAAAGGAAGACAAACTTGAAAAAAAGGAGAATAAGTATTGTGGAGTCAGAGATCAACCAATATAAATAAATATACAGATGAAAGGCAACAGCACGGAAATGTATCTTATAACAAAAGAGAGAATAAGTCAAAGGCCTTAATTTTAATGCAACTACTTGACAGGAATATGGCAGGAGTTAAAATCAGGAAAAGTGCAGGCACAGCGTGAATAAGCTCAAATGAAGGTTCAAGAACATGATAAAGGGCCTGGTGTGATTTTAAATAGACTGCATTGCCAGTGACATATACTGCCTCTCTCAGGAGGAACTGTTGCCTGCTAAAGTCTGGGGCCCTTAAAATGGATTATTGACTTAGCTTTATTGCCACATGTAATCAAATGAAAAATTTACAAGTCACCACTGACGGTGCTACCTTAGGTACAAAGGTCCAGATTCTGAAGTACAAATTCTTAGAAAAAAAGAAAGATAAATTTAAAACAAGTCCAGCTTGATAGATCATAGGAATAAACTAGAAAAATACATGTTCCATATAATCCTCCTTCCAAACTAGTCCACATCACCACCGAATCTCTTGTATGAGAGAGAGTTCTCCATCACCTCACTGCCACCTGCTATAGACCCTTCAACATGGGATCACCAATCTTTAGGAGCTAGTTCGCCACTGCTGGGCCCACCATTCCAATGCCGCTGAGTCTAATGCTGAACCCATGCTTACTCCCCAAGCAGGACACCCCTGCTCTACTACTGCTGAAAATCTGGACCTTAAAGAATTGATGCAATTCCAAAGACAGAGAGACAAGATCATAAAACATTAGATGGTAGGGCACATGCTTAGACACACTTACGTTAAGGGGAATAAATATAAATACTTCTACTTTGGCCTTTGAGCAAAATGGCCAGTATTTAAAATGTAAGTCATCTGTTCATAGCTCAATGTATAGGGGTGGGAGTGGTACAGAAAGAGAAAGCTCTGAGATGGGAGATAGTCAGCAAAGGCCACCACTATGGTCTTTATGAGGGCAGTGCACAGGACCACAGTATCATCAAACTGCAACACCAGGGTCAGGAGGAAAGATAGAGGAGAATTCTATGTGGTGTATGTGATGGATGCCAATACACGGAGGGGGGAAAGGGGGCTAGATGTTGGGGAGGGACAGTGGGGATGGGGTCAGTGAGGTAGAGTTATGGTAAAAAGGTTATGTGAAGACTCTGGTCATGAACAGTTTGAGCCCCAGGGCTGAGTATTTTTAGCATGAATTGTGTTCCTTGTCATCACTTGCCATTTCTGAGAATTGACGTGCAAATAGAAAATGCCTGGCACAATACTCAGGAGGGTGGTGGTGGTGGTGGTGGTGGGTGGGGGGGGTGCAGAATCAGTGTTACTTTGATGGACAAAAGTATGTGCTTCACTTCTGCTGGATGACAGGCTATGACTCATACACTTGCAGAATACAGCATCATTTCATTTGCAATCGCACCATTGTGCATGTGAAATGAATACAATCCACGTATTTGGGGTTCAAATGCTAGTCAATAGCAAGGTATACCATGTCTTTGGTCTATGCATAACTTGCACATAGCCCACTCAATGCAGCAGATATTATCATCATCGACTCCAAAAGATGTTGGTTTTGGCCATCACCCATATCCATGCACTATGTCCAATGGTGCTGTGGGGCTCAAAATCACTTCTCTTTACACCAACACTCTGAATGACATTATATATTCTAAAGTATCAATTATAACTTAAATAGTTAATGTGTGGATGGGATTGGGAAAGATTCAGAGTGCATGCAACCATATACTGCAATGCTTCACTCCGACCCAGTGCATCAGCTCTACAAAGTAGATGCTTAACCCAAAGAGCTATGAGACTTTGATATATGGCTGACTTTGTCAGGGCGCTACATGAGTCATTGTTTGGAGGAGTGTGCAGTACATTCCAACACTGACCCCTCTCCAAGCTAAGACCCTGTTTTGATCCATATATTCCCAAAGTAGGTTATTTCTAGCACAAGTGATGTAACCACAGATGGGATGCTCCCTGTAGCAGCTGCCTTTCTAAGAATACAAAGGTAACTGGAGGAGGAGCAGGTGGAATAGCAAGTACAGGAGCAGCTACTCCAGAGCACCCAGTTCACTGTGAGAGCAACACAAATGTCAAAAGGGGGGAGGCCTGACCTGGTATGGAGTTGGTTATCAATGGGCTGGTCAAAGGCACCACCAATGATGAGTTCAATGCCACTGCAATTTTTATCTGAAATTCATATGGGTATTACCAATACTTCTGGTGTAATACACCCACATGGTTGAGTTTGCAAACATAAGATCCCCTATCACTTGGGACCAACCCCTCTAAGAACAAATTGGTTGCTGAGGTAACTGTTCCAAATATTCAATCACTCAATTTATTTTCCAGAGCGCTACAGAGTAACAAAACAAAATCACAGAAGCTGGAAACAACATATTAAAAGCCAGTTATTGTGACTGGCATGTCATCTTATCTTTACAGAAGAGCCTCTTGAAAGGGGACAAAATAAAGAATCTTGGCGTGGCTGATGTATATTTGTTATTCAGGACACATATCAGATGTGCACTCTGCCTTCACTCAGATGGATTATATTCTGTTACAGTGATACATACGATGCACAATAGGTTTCTAAAAACATTGAAGGTGTTGGTTCAGTGATCAGCCTGCTCACAATCAGAAACAACAGCACTCATCAGTTTAAAGTTAAAATCCTTCCAGTATTCTTTTTAAATGATAAAATGAGTTGATTTTCAGTAGCTGAATTACAATGAAAGAAATGATACAAATGCCATCAGTATTCCTTACAAAAAAATCATAATATTACCACAACAATCTAACCAATGTTTTTATTATCATCTTCTTTGCTGTTCCTTCCATAAAAAAAATTATAACAATATTTACTAATTTGTATGCACAACCAATCTATTCATCTTTCAATGAACTAACTGTTGCCATATCTCATACTCCAAATAATCATAAATTTCTTCCTATGGTAAGCATGATGTTAGTGGTCTGCTTTTTTCTTTTCTGGAATGTAGGCATCATTGGAAAGGCTGGCATATACTACATGCTGTTAATTTCCTTTTGCATTGAGTGGTTTGCTAGACACATTTTAGAGAGGCATTTAAGAGTCAACAACATACTGTGGTTCTGGTGTCACTTGCTGGCAAGGCCAGGTAGGAATGGCTGTCTACCCTCCTCTAGAGGATATTAGGAAACCAGATGGACATTTAACAATAAGTGAGTTATGGTTGTTATGGTCACCTTTACTGCCAGTAGCTTTATATTCAGTGGTGAGATACAAACCTGTGTATCAAGAATATTAAGCTTGGCTTCTGGATTACAAGTCCATTGACATTGCCACTATGTCATTGCATCCTCCTATTCCAGTTACACAAAATTAGCACAGACAGATATGAACTATCAATTAGGCGAAAGATGTCAAGATTAGATTAGTGCTGGAAAAGCACAGCAGGTGAGGCTGTATCCGAGGAGCAGGAAAATCGACATTTCGGGCAAAACCCAACCATCAATTTTCAATTGATCTTACACCTAGTGTCTAGCAGGCACTGAGTTCAACAATAGTAGAAGCCTGGCAACACGACAAACTCCTAAGAACAGGCAGTCAGTCAGAACATTAGACCGACTAGGACTTCTCTGGAAGGGGCTAGCAGAGGGCTGCAGGAATTTTATGGAATTGAATAACCTTATGCCAAGAGCAGGTGGGTTTGCTGTCTGCCCATTTCTTGGTGTAGCTGAAACAACATTAAGCAGGCCTTGAGGCATTCAGTGCTCCTCCAAAGCATCCACACCCATCTCAGTTTTCTCTGACAGTGCTCCCTTTTGAAATGAGAACGTGAGCAAATTTATTGTGTTGATTCTCAGTCTTTCAAGTCTAGAAATGTTGCGTGAACATGCCTCAGTGGTAAGCCAATTATTGTACTCAATATTTTATAGTTATTCATCTTCTTTACCTCATAAACGCTTCACCTATATTGGGAATATCAACTGTCATGGAGTAGAAAGACCCAGGTCAAGACAGTGTTCAGATTCTCTACATATTTCATTGCAGTTCGCTAATCCCATGGGAGAAAAACTCACTTCGTATGGTAGAACACAAGACCATAACTTCTTCATTTTCTTTGCTTTAATGGCTCAAATTTTCTGGATTCTAGATTGTTGGAGATTAGGCATTTATCTGAAGATATGTGCTTCAGGAAGTCCTGATGTGTGGGCCCAAGTGAGAATTGCTGGAAAAGTCTGGACCCTGTTTACTCCTGCCCTACTTAACTTACTTAACCCCTGCCAACTCCTTTCTGATGACTCACCTGAGCTGATCACACTCTTAAATTGATCCTACAGCACAACCACCTGATTCAACCCTACTACCCACCAGCCTGATCCAACTATTGCCTCTGACCTGACATGACTATCACTTGTCATGACTACCAAATACCATCTGAGGGACACAAGTGCCAGGCAATGACCATCTCAAACAAGAGAGAATCTAACCATTGGGCCTTGACATTCAATAACATTGCCAATGCTTAATTCTCCACTATCAACATCCTGGGATTACCATTGGCCAGGGAACAAACTGGACCACTCATATAAGTTATCTGGCTGCAAGAGCAGTTCAAAGGATAGGAATATTGTAATGAATGATTCAGCTCCTGACTCATCGAAACCATTTACGTTCTACTAAGCACAAGTCAGGAATGTGATGGAATACTCCCCACTTGCCTGGATGAATACAGTCCTAACAACACTCAAGAAACTTGACACCATCCAGGACAAAGCAGCCTGCTTGAATGGCATGATGTCTGCAAAGATCCACTCCCTCCAACACTGATATTCAGGTGTACTACCTCCAAAGTGTACAGCAGAGATTCAACAAAGGTCCTTAGAAGGCACTTTCCAAACCCACAAACACTTTCATCTCGAAGGCTAAGGGCAGCAATTGCATGGGAATATTGCCATGTGCAAGTTTCTCTCCAAGTCACTCAACGACCTGACTTGGAAATGCATTGCAGTTCATTCAGTGTCACTGGATTAAGATCCTGGAACTTCCTTCCTAATGCCAGTATTGGTCTACCTACAGCATATGGACTTCATCAGTTCAAGAAGGCAGTTCACCAGCATCTGCTCAAGAGCAGTTAGGGATGGACAGTTATTGCTGCCTAGCCTGTCACATCTATATCTCATGAAGGAATAAAACAAAATTGACCTATCTATTCCCAATCTAACCCAACCACCTACTGACTCAATACCAACAACCTCACCAACCGAACCATTGCCCACTACCTTCACCAAAAGGACTATTACATACCCCTGAACTGATTTTATCCCATTCCCAGAGCTGAAACCTCCAACCAGACCCAACTACCCTCTAACCACTTCCCTTATCCAAACTGACTACTCACAAACCACCTGACTGCATCTCCACATGAACATCCAGCCAATCTGCCTACTAACTCACTCGGCTACTCAACTCGTCTACACATGTCATCACTCATGCAGTCCCCAAATTCACCCCATTATCCACCTCACCCACCCTCAAATATGAACCCACCACTTAACATTTAACCTTTTTCACTTACCCAGTTAATCAACACAGTCACATGCACAGTATTTTAATCACCTTCCTACATTAGAACTGAAAATGTGTTGCTGGAAAAGCACAGCAGGTCAGGCAGCATCAAAGGAGAAGGAGAATCAACGTTTCGGCGATGACCCCTTCTTCAGGAATGTGGAGAGTGTGCCAAGCAGGCTAAGATAAAAGGTAGGGAGGAGGGACTTGGGGGAGGGGCGTTGGAAATGCGATAGGTGGAAGGAGGTTAAGGTGAGGGTGATAAGCCGGAGTGGGGGTGGAGCGGAGAGGTCAGGAAGAAGATTGCAGGTTAGGAAGGCAGTGCTGAGTTCGAGGGATTCGACTGAGACAAGGTGGGGGGAGGGGAAATGAGGAAACTGGAGAAATCTGAGTTCAACCCTTGTGGTTGGAGGGTTCCTAGGCAGAAGATGTGGCGCTCTTCCTCCAGCCGTCATGTTGTTATGGTCTGGCGATGGAGGAGTCCAAGGACCTGCATATCCTTGGTGGAGTGGGAGGGGAAGTTGAAGTGTTGAATCACGGGGTGGTTGAGTTGGTTGGTCCGGGTGTCCCAGAGGTGTTCTCTGACCGCAATTTCCCCCCAAACGTGATCGACGATGCTCTCCACCGCATCTCCTCCACTTCCCGCTTCTCCGCCCTTGAGCCCCACCCCTCCAATTGTCAACAGGACAGAACCCCACTGCTCCTCACCTACCACCCCACCAACCTCCATTTACATCATATCATCTGTTGGCATTTCCACCACCTCCAAACGGACCCCACCACCAGGGATATATTTCCCTTCCCTCCCCTACCAGCGTTCCGAAAAGACCACTCCCTCCGTGACTCCCTTGTCAGGTCCACACCCCCCACCAACCCAACCTCCACTCCCAGCACCTTCCCTTGCAACCGCAGGAAATGTAAAACCTGTGCACACACCTCCCCCCTTACTTCCCTCCAAGACCCCAAGGGATCCTTCCATATCTTCCACAAATTCACCTGCACCTCCACACACATCATTTACTGCATCCGCTGCACCCGATGTGGCCTCCTCTATATTGGGGAGACAGGGCGCCTACTTGCGGAACGTTTCAGAGAACACCTCTGGGACACCCGGACCAACCAACCCAACCACCCCGTGGCTCAACACTTCAACTCCCCCTCCCACTCCACCAAGGACATGCAGGTCCTTGGACACCTCCATCGCCAGACCATAGCAACATGATGGCTGGAGGAAGAGTGCCTCATCTTCCGCCTAGGAACCCTCCAACCACAAGGAATGAACTCAGCTTTCTCCAGTTTCCTCATTTCCCCTCCCCCCACCTTGTCTCAGTCCCAACCCTCGAACTCAGCACCACCTTCCTAACCTGCAATCTTCTTCCTGACCTCTCCGCCCTCACCCCTACTCCAGCCTATCATCCTCACCTTAACCTCCACCCATCGCATTTCCACTGCCCCTCCCCCAAATCCCTCCTCCCTACCTTTTACCTTAGCCTGGTTGGCACACTCTCCTCATTCCTGAAGAAGGGCTCATGCCGAAACGTCGATTCTCCTGCTCCTTGGATGCTGCCTGACCTGCTGCGCTTTTCCAGCAACACATTTTCAGTTCTGATTTCCAGCATCTGCAGTCCTCACTTTCACCTTCTTACATTAACCCACTTCCCCATTCTCCTACTCCCCACCTGACCCATCTACCTACATAAGCATCCATCTGTTGACTCCTTCACTTTACTTACACACACATTCACTAATCACACTCAAAAATTAGACCTTAAAGCTTGGCAGGCAGAACACATCAATCAATGCTACAAAATTGGGTGTGTCCTGACTTCCTACCATTGTACCCACAGGTAACATTGTGCTG
Organism: Hemiscyllium ocellatum; assembly: GCF_020745735.1. Lineage (NCBI taxonomy): Eukaryota > Metazoa > Chordata > Chondrichthyes > Orectolobiformes > Hemiscylliidae > Hemiscyllium > Hemiscyllium ocellatum. The sequence continues at coordinate 63,249,195 of NC_083408.1, read as the reverse complement.
TGCATTTCTTCAACAGCTAGGATTAGAGAACTATCACATAATTAAAAATGATCAAGTAACTACATTGAACTACATTGAAGTACGTGGGATGAAATGGCCCTCATTGCCCAGAATCTGTAACAGTGCAGTGAACCATTTGACCAACTGGCTGCTTCCACGGGCAAGTTAGAGACAAAACAAAACTGCAGATGCTGGAATCCAAAGTAGACGGATAGGAGGCTGGAAGAACACAGCAAGCTAAGCAGCATTAGGAGGTGGAGAAGTCGACGTAACCCTTCTTCCAGACAGGTGGATGGGAACTTGGCACGGACACCCGATATCCCTGACTTGCAAGGAGGCTGAGCAATGTTGCAATGCACCCAAATGGAGGAGAGGGCACACACAGCCATCAGATATCACAGGTGGCTACAATGGAGATTCTGCAGGAACCCTGTGTGCAACTCTCATCAGAGCTGGAATAACAACAATGTCAGCAGAAACCCTTGACTGTTATCTTGTTTAGAATCATAAAATCCATACAGTGCAGGAAGAGGCCATTAAGTCCAATGTATCTGTACTGACTTTCCAAAGAAATCCTATCCAGACCCACCACTCCACCCTGTAACCCTGGATTTACCATGGCTAATCCATCTAGCCTGCACATCCTGTACACTATGGGAATATCTAGCATTTCTTTAAGGCTGAAGGTTGGTTTTCTCATCAACACTAAACCACGTGAGGCCTGCAGAAACTTATTGGTAGCAGCATATACAATACTCACTGCACAATGGCTTCATTCTGCGAACAACACTGCTGGAACTGAGTACCTATTTAAAATTTTCAGGCAATTTGATTCTTATTCAATATAGATGAATCTGCTTTCCAATAAACATTGACACCAAGTCTAGGGACTTAATTGTTGATTTTGTTGTATATTTGGGATCCTTTACCATAGTTATTTACAACTTAGAGCTGTCCCCAACTGCCATCTATCTGCATGAGCAATGGAGAAAGTAATTGCCTCCAGAGAACCCTGGAATAGCACAGCGTTTCTCTGCAAGTATGTTGTTCTGTCTCAGACAAAATGAACTGTCACAACATATTAATGCACAGTCTCAGTCAATTTTCTTTTTGTACATTGAAGTATGTGGTAAAGGCATCTTCAACAACAACACACATTTATTTGTATCATTCACGTAGAAAAAATATCCAAAAATCTTCACAGAAGCATAATCAATATGTTCCTTCGCTGATACTTCTCTTTGTGATTGTTCACAGTGTGTGCTTTACTTATGAATGATACATTCCTTTTAAAGGAATGGAGAAGAGATTAAGATACAAAGCTGCTGTGTGAACATGACACAAATTTAAAGCAATAGTAGATCACACTGCCTCCTGAGTATGCTCCTTCATTTAGCATGACCAAGGCTGATCTGCTGATAGAGGTCAAGGCAATGAAGAAGCAGCTGAAAATGGTTGTGTCTCCCCAGAGGAAACCATGCAGAGACATCCCTGGCACTGAGGCGACTGATCTCCAACAGCCACAACTTCTTTCTATGTTTCAGATATGACTCTGACAAGTGAAGAGTTTTACCCTGATTGCCATTCACCTTAGTTTTTCCAAGGGGCCTTGATGCCACACTCAGTTAAATTTGACCTTGATGTCACAGGCAGGCACTTTCACATCATCTCTGAAATTCAGTTGTTTCGTCCATGATTGAGTCATGTACAGCAAACTTTGTTTAAACCTGTACCTTCTCAATCAGCACTCTTCATAAGCCAGCAAAATGGAACAACTTAAACACCGTGAGGTACCACAATGTCTGAATATTTATGCTGCATATACAGCATAACAGTGATGTGTATACCCCTGCATTACGTTTCTATTACTGCATTGATTGCAGGAGGACTGCTGATATTTTTGCAGAGTTTCTTTGAGGGATATTAATGTCTTGAAGTTTTACTTGGTCAGGGTTTGCTGTGGTTATGTGTACCTCTTGATTATCTGGAATATTTGATCAAACGGCACAGTCCTGGTCCCATAGGTGCCTGTTAATAGGAAGTTTGCTGTATATACAATGAGATAAGGAGCTAAATGGGCCAGGTGGAACCAAAATTAAAATCTCCTAGTTTTTTCTTCTGCAGTTATATTAAATCTTTGGTTGCTGACCTACCTATCTGAAGAGATAGCATCTCCCTGACTTGGTCAACCAGAGATACTACAAATCCTCTAAATTTTGAAAACCTACACCTTTTCTGTTTTAAGGAGAACAATTCTATAGTCCTGCCATTAGCTTTGTTGGACACATTTACGATATGCTGCACCAAGGTCAACCTTAATTTGGAGCCTAACTACTAATTTCTAGACCTAACTACTAAATCACAATTTTCAAAACACATTTTATGTCTCAATCCTTTAACATTTTCCAATATTCTGATTTTTAGGAATGAACCTCACTAGAGATTGGCTAAGTGTAATTTTTGTCAAGTTTTAGAAAGGATTTCACTCTACTAGACCAAGTGAGTCTTCTCATGTGATTGATCCAAACTTGCCTCATGAACTAGGTACCATACTCCTGTGGTACCCCACTTGTCCAGTGCCAGCCTGATTCTCCCATCATTTATAGGAAGGTGGTCTCACCAATGTCAGGCCATCCCAAATTCTTGGAAATGGTACCATATTTAGAAAGCACACCTGCATCCGGTCAAATGTTGGTAGCTTAGAGCTGCACTGCTCATGTCATGCTGTTTGAGCTCATCAAGATGAGGGGAAATTGACATCCTGCTTTCCAGAAAATTGCAGCATTTAAATGTAGAAGCATACTGTAGGTGAATCAGAGATGAGCCATGATAATGCAGTGAGCCTAGGATGTGTCAGATTTCAATGTTCATGAATTGGTTGCATGCAGTTGCTGCCAACTGATGTGCCATCAGGAGCAGTTTGTGCCATGTTTCTGGGACAGAGCTTCAGAGGAGCAGGGGATGAACTGGAGTCACCAGATAATTGCTCCTTCAACATATGCTTTCTATTCATCAGCAGACAGAATGACACCCTGTATGTGATGAGGAGGGATATAGAAATGAGAGTGATAATCCATGCAGATTTGGCTCTCGTTATTCAGCAATAAGAATCTCATTTTGACATTCAATACTGAGTTAGAAAATGTACCTTGAAAATGATTCTTGCTGGATATCTAACCTGACTTCCTCAAATTTCTCACATGACCTCCAATTGGTCAGGGCTGGGAAAATTCCACCCTTTGATTATTTTTGATTGGGTGTCTTGACCTTCTTAATATCCCTTAAATTGTTGTTCATTTTGATCACTTCTATCCCTGGAGCAGGAGATCTTTTGTAACAACAATAGAAATAGATCACAACAAAAACATATCTATTAATGCTTGAAAGAAAATGGTGGCACAAAAGTCAGGTTGCCATGTTTGATAATTTTCTGATTTGTATTTCAAAGAGATGTGAGATTCTGTGGGTGATATAGGCTATTGTGAAATTTGCCACAGAATCAGATGCCAAGTCTTTCAAGATCTGTCTCAATATCAGGAATTCTCACTCCATCTTTTATAATTTTGACAAGTGGTGTGGCGACTTTACTGCTAGGTGGAGGAAAATGAGAAATGAACGACGATTATTGCTTACTAAAAGCCTTGTTAATGGCTCAACTCACTTTGTTACTATTCAAGTTTTTACCTTGGCAAACTTGTTAAACAAGTTCGATGTTGAGCAAACTCACTCTGGAAATCAGAGTGGGTACCAGGTAAACGCAGTACTGGTCCTAAACAACCTCCATGATGCCTCCAACCAGGGCATGATCCACAAAAATCAGCCATGTACACCCTTCATTCACAAGCATTATCTTGCAGCATTTTCTAAAACCTTCCAGTGGGAATTAGATAAGATTTTGTGAATGAGGTTACAAAAGTGTGCACAGCACATTTTAGCAGGTATGAACACGGAACACCCTAGCAATCCATATCAACAGAAATGACTAAAGAGGATCCTTATACAGAGAGGCCTTGATTATCCAGCATTCGATTATCTGAAAATCGGATTATCTGGCAAGATCGCAAGGTCCCGATGCTTGGCTAAACTAATTTCGCCGGCATTTGATAATCTGGAATTCGATTAACCCAGTGAAATATTTCCTGCGCATGTCTTTCAGATAATTGAGTTTCATTTATACACCTTAAAGCCTGCATCAGCCTTGAGAGCAGCCTAGAGAGTATAAACAGGTGAGAAAAACATATCATGGAAGATTTCAGCTTATTTCACAGGAATGAAATGTAAACAATGTATGGGTATAAAGGTTGATGATGTTATCCACATATCTGACAGAGGTGGAACAAAGCTGGAGCAGAATCATACAAAATTCTGGTTAGCCAGTCTAAAATGAGGTTGTTTGAATAAATGCAAAAGTGAACCCACATACTTGAGTCCTCCTGTGATCTGTGTAAGGAAAATTAACCGTAATAATTGAGCTGATAGTTGTATCAGATCTTTGAGTTGCCTCTAAAAATGAGTCAGTATATTTTGTTAACCATCCATTGTTAGTGCAGTAAGTCTATCCAAAAAGAGTCAGGTCAAGTATCAAAGAATTTGAAGTGAGGACTGGGTCAGGAGCTGTTGAACATAAGAGGTGGATCCATGCTGACAGGCTGCTAACTGAGTAGATGCTCACTGAGGCCTCACAGATTAGGCCAATCACTCATTAATAAACTGCTGCTGAACTGTGAAATATTACTCGGAGCAGTTGCCCCAGCAGTTGATAAGGGGGATGATCCTTAGGAGTTGAGGTTCAATTGGTTTTGAATGTACACATCCTCCACATCCCTATGGCTGGCTGGATGGTTGGTTTGTGATGCAGAGTAATGCCAATGGAGTGGATTCAATTCCCTACTGGCTGAGGTTGCTATGAAGGACTCGCCTAAGGCTGGTGGTCCTCAGGTATGACTACAGCAACTTCAACTCTACCTCAACAAAGACTTGAATGTTAAACAATATAACATATATTCTGCAGAGACCTTTAGGAGGATACAGTCTTAGGTATGACTCCTTCAAGGCCCTTAGTTACTCTCTTTACCTGTCCTTTTACTAACTGGGTGTGAGCTTGGCTGGCTAGGTCAGAATTTATTTTCCATCCCTAACTGGCCTTGAGAATGTGGTGGTAAGCCAACTTCTTGAACTGCTGCAGTCCAATTGGCATGAGGTAGACCCGCAACACTGTCAGGAATAGAGTTCCACAATTTGAATCAGGGACACTGAAGGAACAGCAATAGATTTCTAAGTCAGGATGGTAAGTGAATTGAAAGGGCTAGGGTTCTGGTTTGCAAGGATAAGTTGGTCTGAAGGGTCTGTTGCTGTGCTGCACATCTGTATACATGGTTTGAATCAGCCCTAGATCCCTGGTTCTAGACACTAGACTTATTTCAGGAATATGAAATGGAGAAGGCAGTAGACAAGTATTTCAGGACAAAAGAATCTCTGTGTTTATTTTAAATACAAAAATTATTCTAATAGTGTTTAATCTCGCTAATACTGTATTTAATAGTATTACTGTCCTCTGTATACGCGAAATATAAGTAAATGCAGTGAACAAGGAAATTAACAGAGGCAATTACACAGAGGACAGTAATACTATTAAATACACTATTAGCGAGATTAAACACTATTAGAACCGAAAGACAACAGTTTTAATCACAGAAGCTTTAATCAGGCTTCCTACCATTGGAGTCCCTGCACTGTCACCACCTGCCTTCCCCTCCTTGCTAGCTATTTCGGAAACTTTAGGGTCTCAGGACTTTCTGTTCACCACTGAGGAAAACATAAGTTTAAAGAGCATCAGGTTGCTGAGGTTATTGCTGTTGATTCTCTTGGAAGCTTTTGTTTGGATAGCACTTGGTTGGCTTCCCCCGTCTCGAATGTCCTTTGTTCCGATAATGCTCTTAGTTTGTTTTCCTAATTCAACTTCTCTGTTCAGCTTTTGTGGTTGTTGGTTCTGAAGCTGTTTGTTGGGGCTGGGAGCCTGTGGGGAAACTGTTTGTTAGGGCTGGGAGCCTGTGGGGAAGCTGATTGTTGGGGCTGGGAGCCTTTGGGGAAGCTGTTGGTTGGGGCTGGGAGCGTGTGGAGAAGCTGATTGTTGGAGCTGTGAACCTGTGAGGAAGGTGTTTATTCAGGCTAGGAGCCTGTGTGGAAGGTGTTTATTGGGGTTGGAGCCTGTGGGGAAGCTGCTGGTTAGAGCTGTGAGCCTGCTTGTTGGGGCTGGGAGCCTGCAGGGAAGCTGCTGTTTGGGGCTGGGAGCCTGTGGGGAAGGTGTTTGTTGGGGTTGGGAGTCTGTGGGGAAGCTGCTGTTTGGGGCTGGGAGCCTGTGGGGAAGCTAAACGTGCAGGAGCTGGTGTTGAAAAAGGCTCTCCTCTTGGTGTGAGTTGGCAGTTGTACTAACTGTGTCCCCCATTTTCTCCCCTCAAATCTGTAGCTTTCTTTCAGTTCTCGATGTTCTTTTCTGGTCGACTGGTTTTCCGATGATTACAGTATGTGTGAATAGGTTTCGATTGAGGGCAAATATCCAATATCTCTCTGTAGGTCCAAACTGTTGTGCTGGGTAGCCCTAAGTGTAAAAGTTAGCTTTTGTTGTTTGTCCTGGTATAAATTGGAATTCCAGGCTGAGCAATGGGTCCAGACAGCCATCTCTGTGTCTATGAGTTGTGTTTGTGAATTCTCCACAGAACTCATTCCAACCTCAATTAACCTTTTTAAAAGTTTTGAATAGTCCAGGATTTTGTCTAGTATTTTATATATTGGGGATTTTTACTCAATCCTACAAAGGGAACTTGCAGGAAGTCGTGTTCCCATATATCTGCTGCCTATGTCCCTTTTTTAAACATATTTTATTGGAAAAATAGATTTTTATAATATTACAACAAATACAAATAATACAATTCAAAACAATACAAAAAAAACACAAGTTAAAAAAACACAACCCACCTTCATGTACAAATGTATAAATATGTATAAAAAAGTATAGAATAAAAAGAACCCAAACTAGCTATTTAACTAACTAAATAAATAATAACCAACAACAAACTAATAAATAGTAATAACTCAGCCCAGCAAAACAAAGTGCTCATATGTTCACAGTTCTTCCTCCCTGGATATTGGGCTCGCAAAACACAATTATTATGGCTGTATAAGCGTCCTTTTTAGTGTGGCAGATAAATCTCTGTCCAGGTATTCCAAAAAGGGCTGCCATGTCTTATAAAAATTCTCAGTTTTGTGGTGTACCACATTTGTGAGAAAATCCAAGGGAATATGCTCCATAATAATCTTCCATCAACCCAACAGGGAGACGGGGGGTTTCGGATATCTAACCTAGCAAGATACTCTTTCTTGCACAGATTGTGAGAATATTGAAAAGCTTCTTCTTATGCAGGGAATATTGTGGGGAGGCCTAGAAGGAGGGAGATAGGGTCCTTCTCCACTTTACACCCAGAATCCTCTCCATTGCACCCATCATAGCACTCCAATATGTTTGAAGGTTATCTCAAGACCAGAGACAATGGATGAGTGCCCGTACAGGCCTTGCAGTTGGGACACACTGAAGATACCCCTGGTTTAAATTTTGACAAATGGTCCAGAGCCAAGTGGAATCTGTGGAGAATCTTCAACTGTGAAGCATGGGTCCTATTGTAAAGTGATATCTTCCATACATTCTCCCAAATATCCTCCCATTCTTCTGAGGAAACTTCAACACCCAGCTCTCTCTCCCACATCCTGCAGACCCGGTGAAACTCAATTGAGGGGGTACCCACCAATTGATGATATAAAGTACCGATAGAAAGTGTACCCTTAGCACTTAGCACCCCTTCTCTATGTTGGATTTGTAGGGATCAGTCAAAAGTGTAGTCTTTTTTTGAATAAAATCCCTAACTTGAAAAAAATGAAAAAGCACGCCTTATGGAGACTTCGCCCAAACCAACCCCCCAGAGTATAGAAAAGGTACGGCCACTCAACTTGGTCAAATGCCTTTTCTGCATCTAGAGAAATCACCAGTCTCTGTATTGACTGCTTTTGGCATACTTGGATTCATTAAGCAGACTCCTAACATTATTGGAGGATCTGCGAGCCTTTATGAAGCCTGTCTGATCCTCTTCAATAATAAAAGGTAATACAGTTTCCAGCCTTAACGTGAGAGTCTTAGAGAGGATTTTAAAGTCCACAATTAAGAGTGAGATGGACCTGTACGAAGCGCAGTTTTCCGGGTCCTTCCCTTTTATAAGAAGAAGTGAAATATTGGCCTCTCTCCGAGATGGTGGGAGACAATCATGACTGTATGAATCATTAAACACATTGAGCATCGGGCCTGACAGTATGTTTATAAATTCCTTATGAAATTCACTGGGAAATCCATCAGGACCGTGTGCCTTTACCCTCTGAAGTTGCCTCACAGCTTCCTGCACTTATTGCTCTGATAAAGGGGCATTGAGAAAGGATTCTTATTTGGGAGTCACACCCAAGAGCTTCAGATCCCTAAGAAAGGATTCCATTTTAGCATGCCCCTTCTCACAATCCTCAGATTGATATAACTTAGAGGAAAATCTCTGGAATGCCACCTTAATCTTTTTAGAATCACATATTAGGTTCCCTTAATCACCATAATGGTTTGAGGGGCACAACTTTCCCTGGCAAGATACATTATGTATTTGCCTGGCTTGTCACCATGCTCATATAATCTTTGCTTTGCAAAAGCCAACTCCTTCTTTGACATCTGCGTGAGCACGGAATTTAATGCAGACCACAGCACCATAATTCTCTGTAGTTTGACCAATGAAAGTCTGTCAAAGTAAACCTTCTTGATTGCCTTTAACCGTCCTTCAAGGAGACGTTGCTACTCACCCTTCTGCTGCTTCCTACTGGCGGAATAGGAAATAATTAACCCCCTAGCATAGGCTCTGGCAGTTTCCCAGAGGATGGATGAACTACCAACTGAGCCTAAGTTGATGTCTCAGAACACCCGAAATTCCCTACAGAAATACTCCGCAAATGTAGTATCCTTAGGATAAAGGATTTGCTAGTGTCTCGAACTCACTGTTACATCTTTAATCTTAACCAAGAGGTACACGGGAACATGATCAGAGATGGTAATATTACCAAACGTACAAGATGCCTCCAGGGTTACTGCAGGGGTCAGAAAAAACTCAATCCTGGTGTGATATCTGTACTGATTGGAGAAAAGCATAACATCCCTCCCTGTAGGGTGGAGACACCTTCAGACATCCACTAACCCTAAATCTCCATACAGACCTACTAACTGTTTAGTTTGTACAGAGGGTATCGAGGGACCTTTGTGCAACCTGTCTACCATGGGATCCATGAGACAGTTAAAATCTCCCCCTATAATGATATGCTGGGACTCGAGATGTATCCGTTTAGAAAAACCAGTGACAAAAAATTTAAGGGGATGAGCTGGAGGGCAATAAACATTTAAAACACCATAGTCTTTTCCATTTATCAAGGTTTAAGAATTACAAACCTCCCGTGTGTGTCTTTAACACTCTCACAACTTAAATCGGAGATTTTTCCTAACTAATATAGCCACTCCCCTACTTCTGGTACTAAATGCTGAAAAATAAACTCGGTCAAAGCCATTCTGCTGTAATTTCAGATGCTCCTTGTCATTCAAGTGTATCTCCTATAACAAAGCAATATCCACCTTCTTCTCTCAATGACTCAAGAGTACCTTCTTCCCCTTAATTGGTGAGTGACTTCCCTTGATATTCCAGGTACACCACTTAATCAAGTCATTAGCCATAACCTTCTGCAATAACATTTAAATTCCAGACAGGGGGAAACCTGAACCATAAATCACAGAGCCTTAGTGTCACATGATCCACTAAATATAAAAATTACATAAATTAAAACAACTACATTTAACAAATCTACAAAACTATTAAAAATTAAAACAATAAAATCCAAAAAAACAAACCAGCATGTAAAGCGCCAACAGCGCTGAGTAGGGGAACTCACCCCCAGCTCAGAGGGAGCAACTACCCATTCCAAACTGTTCCATAAGTAGGCACCTTCACTTCTCCCAGCTAGAGCCACACTGCAAATGCATGCAGAAAAGAGTAAACACACATAGAATACCAATATGAGTAAAAAAACATTTTTTTAGAAAAAAGAAATAAATATCCCACTCATCCTTTGATATATCCAAACTTAGAAATTGAAAATGTACATTTCAACTGCCACCAAACATAGTTTAACAAATTGAACATACTTGAACAAATTATTATCAATAGGAAAAAATAGTAAAATAAAGCTCCAACTAGACTTGCTCCGTTTCTTTTCCAAAACAATAAAGACACACCAAAACAACGCTATTTATACATACTAAATTATTCAAATTAGGTTAATTTGTCCACAAAGTCTATTGCCTTCTCCAATGTGTCAAAGACATGTATGGATCCATCTAAGTTGATCTGTGCACGTTGGATATCTCAGGGGGCATTGAACCCCCAGCTCCTTCAGTCTTCACTTGACATTGTCGTAAGATTTTTGTTTCTGGATCACTGCCGTTGAGAAGTCCTGAAAGAACATAATCTTAGAGCTCTCATAAATTACGGCCTTTGGGTTGTTCCCTCAGACTCTGGAAGCCTCCATGACTCTCTCCTTATCCCAGTAATGATGGAACTGCACCAGGAGAGGACGAGAACGTTGACCAAGACCCGATCTCTGTGCTGCGACCCAGTGAGCCCTATCTATCTACAATCCTCTCATGCTACCTCCAAGTCAAGGGATTTTAGCAGCCAATCCTCAACAAATTCCATAGGCCACTTACCTACCTTACCCTCAGGGAGATGGGTGATCTGAATGCTTTTTCTCCTGCCCCTGTTCTCAAGATCATCTACTTGGTCGAGCAAATTATGGACATTCGTCTCCAGGGCTCAGATCCTATCCTTGGATGAACTGTCATCAGCTTCCACCATTGTGACCCTGTGCTCCACCTCATCTGTCCTCTTCTCCAGGTCTCCCAGCTGCTGCTTACGCTTCTGCAGCATGAGAGAGATTGGAGCCAGCTTCTTGTCAATCTGTTTCCCAGCATCTTGTGAGATTTCGCGAGCAAGTTCATCAGGGTCTGGAAAGTAATCGACTCTGGGGACCTTGCAGGCTGGGCCATAAGCCCGGCCTCTTCCCTTTTTCTGGCATCTCTGGATGGCTGGAAATGCAGGGAAGTTAACTTTTAAAAGTTTCTTGGGACTCCACAATCTTTCTGGAGTCCCATGATATCGCAATGGTCAACGTTGGGCAGTTTGAAGGTTTCTTCTGCTTATACTGTGATCTTAAGATTGCCACTATCTTGGATCCCCCATCAGTGTCCTTCTTAATGGTACGATCATGGGTGTGGGTGGAGTCTTGGTGAATTTCTGTGTTGTCTCTTGTAGTTAGTACACACTGCTGCTGCTGAACATCGGTGATGGATGAAATGGATGTTAGTGGGTATAGTGCCCCTGAAGCCTACTGTTAGACTATTAGACATTGTCTGAGAAGAAAATGAGATAACAAAGTCTACACGCTTTGATCTTTCAAAAGCTTAACTACATATCATGAGATGACAGTTCTGAATGAAATCAAGTTAACTGCGTGTGGTATCACATTTAGAGTGATGTCTCTTTAAGGATCACCATGCAAATAAGCTAAGTACTTGGATGTTGTCACATGATGGATGTGGCACTGTTGTCACGTGATCACAGGTCATTTTCTCTCTGCTCCACAGCTCACTGGAGACACTGGCAATGCCTGGAGCTAAGTCTGTACTGTACGTGATAGTTTAGCTGCATTACATGCACAAGTATACAGAAACTACGTACATCATTTAAGTTACATTTAGGGAACACATAACAGTATCATTACAAAAAGCTTATTCATAAATAAACCCCCTGTTACAAAAGTTGTATTTATGAAAATGGCTTTATAAAAGAATGCAAGGTCCTCAGAGTCAGAGAATATGTAGGTCTGCTCATTTGTGATTTTGATACCTTTGAGATCGGAAATATTTAAATGTAACTTTGATGTGTTCACCCCAGAATATTAGGCAACAAAAACCTAAATACAAATTTCTTCACAATATATCATCAGACCTACGCTTGTTATGAAACCATCCTTCCATATATTGCTGTCTTGGAATAAAAGATATTGTGGTGCAACAAATATCAATCTGCGTTTGAATGTCTGAACTGTATCTAATATCATTTGGAAATGTGGTGCAATATACTCCTGAGTTATCAACTTACCTCATGTCCTATTTGGTGAATGTTGGCATTTTTCACGTTATGATAAATAGCCCACAAAGCAATTTTTCTCCCTCTTGAACCTTAACCAGGGCAGAGAAATACGGCACTTACATTGATTTCAAAACATTAGCTATTAGGGAATATTCTATGACTCTATACTTCTGTTGGTGAACTTTGCCCATGAACACATATTTGAAATTCATGCCCATGCTACTCACAGTTTTCTGAGATGTGTTCCTAGCAGGTAAGGCTGCCTGTCAATAGAACAGCATTAGAAAATCATTCCTGCTGTGTTTTCTTTCATTAAAGGACAATTTCCCTGATACTGTGATTGAAGAGTAGCAGGTCAAATAGCTTATGAGGCAGCCTCAGGGCACTTTGGCACTGAACAAGGCTGATGCTGAAGCATTTCTTATATTGGAGATTGGGGCTGGCATGAGAATTATATCAATGCATTATAATAGATTCCAGAATTAATTTTCTACCCATATGCAATGCAGCCCCCAAGTTCTACAAGCTGTTCAAGTAGAATTCCAATATTTCCATTTAAGTTGGTTAATTATGATATTTTCACATTGATTGCTAATTTGTCATGTGGTTTGTGCATTTTGTTCTGTTGTTTGTAGCCGTCTTTCAGTAATTCAACACTCTTTTGGATATTCCTATCACAGCATTCTAGATAGCATCAATTTTCACACTCAGCTGGGGCTCCGCACTAATGTTTTATTTAGCTGGCAGGCACTCCACCTGCATTATGAAAACTTTCACTTAGTGGAATTAAGGCCTAATTGAGTCAGTTGCACAAATTTTAAGCTCATTGGTCATCAAAGATTGTCAAAGTTTGGATATTTCATAATCCTCAATGCCTTCTCATCTGAGGAGATGGTACTTGCTGTGCAGCAGCGAGATAGGAATTGAAAACTATCTGATGAGTTCTGTCATTTCTATCTGACTATGGTAAAATGCTGCAGTGCCTATAGGGAACATAGCTTGCAATTTTCATCTATGTTAGCTTGTTAACATGCTGTAGACCATAAGTTGCCCCACTGTTCCTCTGCAATTACTTTACCAGCAAGTCATAGAGAGTCATAGAGTCATATGACATGGAAACAGGCCCAACCCATCCAGGTTTCCTAAACTGAACTAGTCCCATTTGCCTGCATTTGGCCCATATAGGCCTTTTCTATCCATGTTTTTAGATCAGAGTGGTGCAGAAAAAGTACAACAGGTCAGGCAGCATCCAAGGAGCAGGAAAATCGACATTTTGGGCAACAGCCCTTCATCAGAAATCAAGATTCCCGATGAAGGGCTTTTGCCCGAAACATCGATTTTCCTGCTCCTCGGATGCTGCCTGACCCCTGCTGTGCTTTTCCTGCACCACTCTGATCTAAACTCTGGTTTCCAGCATCTGCAGTCCTCAATTTTGACTTTTCCATCCATGTACCTATCTAAATGACTTCTAAATGTTGTAAGTGTAGCTACCTCCAACACTTCCTCTAGCACTCATTCCAAATATGCAACACTCTCTGTGTGAAAATGTGTCACTGGGATACCTTAAATCTTTCTTCTCCTGGCTTAAACCTATGCCATCTAGTTTTGGACACCCCTACCCTGGGGAAAATACCTTGGCTATTCACCCTATCCATGTCCGTCATAATATTATAAACTTTAAGGTCACCCCTCATCTTCCTATGCTCCAAGAAGAATAAAGTTCCAGTCCTTATAACTCAAAACTGCTAGTCCCAGTGACATCCTTGTATATCTTTTTTACATCCTTTCTGGTTTAATGACTTCACTCCTATAGCAGGGCAAACAGAATTGACCTTACCTGTGTCTTCTACAACTATAGCATAATGTTAGAACTCCTGTACTCAATGCTCTGACTGATGAAGGCAAGCATGCCAAATGTCTCATTCACCACCCTGTCTACTTGTGATGGCACTGGATGTAAACTCCAAGTTCTCTCTATTGGGCAACACTCATCAGGGCCCTACCACCAGGGCCCTATATTTGTAAGTCCTGCCCTAATTTGTCTTACCAAATGCAACACATCACATTTTTCTGAAACAAACTCCATCTGTCATTCCTCAGCTCACTGGCCTAATTATAGAGTCATAGAGTCATAGGGATGTACAGCATGGAAACAGACCCTTCCATCCTAACTATTCATGCTGACCAGATGATCCAACCCAATCTAGTTCCACCTGCTTGTACCCGGCCCATATCCCTCCAGATCCTTCCTATTCATATACCCATCCGAATGCCTCTTAAATGTTAGAATTGTACCAGCCTCCACCACTTACTCTACAGCTCATTCTATATACTTACCACCCTCTGTGTGAAAAAGTTGCCCCTATCTTTTATATCTTTCATGTCTCACCCTAAACCTATGCTCTCTAGTTCTGGACTCCCCGACCCCAGGGAAAATACTTTGTCTATTTATCCTATCTATACCTCTCATAATTTTGTAAGCCTCTGTAAGATAATCCCTCAGCCTCCAACGCTCCAGGGAAAACAGTCCCAGCCTGTTCAGCCTCTCCCTATAGCTCAAATCCTCTAACCCTGACAATATCCTTGTAAATCTTTTCTGTACCCCTTCAAGTCTTACAACATCTTTCCGACAGGAAAGAGACCAAAATTGCACGCAATATTCAAACAATGGCCTAGCCAATGTCCTGTACAGCCGAAACATGACCTCCCAACTCCTGTACTCAATAATCTGACCAATAAAGGGAAGCATACCAAGCGCCTTCTTCACTATCCTATCTACCTGCGACTTCACTTTCAAGGAGCTATGAACCTGCACAAGGTCTCTTTGTTCAGCAACAGTCCCTAGGACCTGACCATTAAGTATATAAGTCCTGCTAAGATTTGCTTTCCCAAAATGCAGCACCTTGCAATTATCTAAATTAAAATCCATCTGCCACTTCTCAGCCCATTGGCTCATCCGGTCCAGATCCTGTTGTAATCTGAGGTAACCCTCTTCGCTGTCCACTACACCTCCAATTTTGGAATCAACTGGAAACTTACTAACTGTACCTCTTATGCTCTCATCCAAATCGTTTATGTCAATGACAAAATGTAGAGGACCCAGCACCAATCCTTGTGACACTCCACTGGTCACAGGCCTCCAGTCTGAAAAACAACTCTCCACCACCACCCTCTGTCTTCTACCTTTGAGCCAGTTCTGTATCCAAATGCCTAGTTCTCCCTGTATTCCATGAGATCTAACCTTGCTCATCAGTCTCCGATGGGGAACCTTGTTGGATGCCTTACTGAAGTCCATATAGATCACATCCACTGCTCTGCCCTCATCAATCCTCTTTGTTACTTCTTCAAAAAACTTAATCAAGTTTGTGAGTCATGATTTCCCACGCACAAAGCCATCTTGACTATCCCGAATCAGTCCTTGCCTTTCCAAATACATGTACATCCTGTCCCTCAGGATTCCCTCCAACAACTTGCCCACCACTGATGTCAAGCTCACTGGTCTATAGTTCCCTGGCTTGTCATTACCACCCTTTTTAAACAGTGGCACCACGTTTGCCAATCTCCAGTCTTCCGGCACCTCATCTGTTACTATCAATGTTACAAATATCTCAGCAAGGGTCCCAGAAATCATTTCTCTAGCTTCCCACAGAGTTCTCGGGTACACCTGATCAGGTCCTGGGGATTTATCCACCTTTATCAGTTTCAAGACATGCAGCACTTCCTCCTCTGTAATATGGACATTTTGCAAGATGTTACCACATATTTCCCTACAGTCTATATCTTCCATATCCTTTTCCACAATATATACTGATGCAAAATACTCGTTTTGTATCTCCACCATTTTCTGTGGCTCCACACAAAGGCCGCCTTGCTGATCTTTGAAAGGCCCTATTCTCTTCCCAGTTACGCTTTTGTCCTTAATGTATTTGTAAAAACTCTTTGGATTCTCCTTAATTCTATTCGCCAAAGCTATCTCTTGTCCCCATTTTGCCCTCCTGATTTCCCTCTTAAGTATACTCCTACTGCCTTTATACTCTTCTGAGGATTCACTCGATCTATCCTGTCTATACCTTACATATGCTTCTTTCTTTATCTTTACCAAACCCTCAATTTCTTTAGTCATCCAGCATTCCCTATACCTACCACCCTTTCCTTTCACAATAACAGGAATATACTTTCTCTGGATTCTTGTTATCTTATTTCTGAAGGCTTCCCATTTTCCAGTTGTCCCTTTACATGTGAACATCTGCCCTCAATCAGCTTTTGAAAGTTCTTGCCTACTACCATCAAAATTAGTCTTTCTCCAATTTAGAACTTCAACTTTTAAATCTGGTCTATCCTTTTCCATCAGTATTTTAAAACTAATAGAATTATGGTCGCTGGCCCCAAAGAGCTCCCCCACTGACACCTCAGTCACCTGCCCTGCCTTCTTTCCCAAGAGTAGGTCAAGTTTTGCACCATCTCTAGTAGATACATCCACATACTGAATCAAAAAATTGTCTTGTACACACTTAACAAATCTCTCTTCATTTAAATCCTTAACACTATGTCAGTCCCAGTCTATGTCTGGAAAGTTTAAATCCACTCATTATCACCCTATTATTCTTACAGATAGCTGAGATCTCCTTACAAGTTTGTTTCTCAATTTTGCTCTGACTAATAGCAAGTCTATAATACTATCCCAATAAGTTGATCATCCCTTTCTTATTTCTCAGTTCCACCCAAATAACTTCCCTGGATGTATTTCCAAGAATATCCTCCCTCAGCAAAGCTGTAATGCTATCCCTTATCAAAAACGCCACTCCCCCTCCTCTCTTGCCTCCCTTTCTATCCTTCCTGTAGCATTTATAACCTGGAACATTAAGTTGCCAGTCTTGTCCATCCCTGAACCATGTTTCTGTAATTGCTATGATATCCCAGTCCCATTTTCCTAACCATGCCCTGAGTTCACCTGCCTTTCCCGTTAGGCCCCTAGCATTGAAATAACTGCAATTTAATTTATTAGTCCTACCTTGTCCCTGCCTGCCCTGACTGTATGACTCGCTTCTGTCCTCAGCTGCACCTGTCTCAGATCGATCTCTTTCCTCACTATCTCCCTGGGTCCCACCTTCCTCACCTTACTAGTTTAATTCCTCCCAAGCAGTTCTAGCAAATTTCCCTGCTAGTATATTAGTCCCCTTCCAATTTAGGTGCAATCCGTCCTTCTTGTATAGGTCACTTTTACCCCAAAAGAGATTCCAATGATCCAAAAATGTGAATCCTTCTCCCATACACCAGCTCCTTAGCCATACATTCATCTGCTCCATCCTTCTCTTCCTGCCTTCATTAGCTCGTAGCACCAGGAGTAATACAGATATCACTACTCTTGAGGACCTCCTTTTTAAATTCCTGCTAGATTATTTGTAGTCTCCCTTCAGAATCTCAACCTTTTCCCTTCCTATGTCTTTGGTTGCAATGTAGACAATGACCTCTTGCTGGCCCCTCTTCCCCTTCGAGACATCCTTGATCCCGGCACCAGTGAAGCGATATACTATTCTGATTTTTTTGCTGCTGGCCACAGAAACGTCTGTCTGTACCCCTAACACAATTGATCTCTTGGAACCCGACATGCCCCTCATTGCATTAGAACCGGTCTCAATACCAGAACTTTGACTGTTCGTGCTACGTTCCCTGAGAGTCCATCACCCCCTACATTTTCCAAAACAGCATACCTGTTTGAAATGGGTATAGCCACAAAAGACTCATGCACTACCTGCCTACCTCTCTTACCTTTCCTGGAGTTAACCACGTATGTGACTGTATCTGAGACTTTCCCCCCTTCCTATAATTGCCATCCATCACATACTGTTGCTGTTGCAAATTCCTCATTGCTTCTAACTGTGTCTCCAACCGATCCATTCAATCTGATAAGATTCGCAACCAACAGCATTTATGGCACATATAATCCACACTAACCCTTAAACTCTCTTTAAACTCCCAAATCTGATGAGAAGTACATATCACTCTACTAAAGGCCGTTTTTGCTCTTTCACAATCCACGGACCCAGAAAATAACACCGTCTTATTCTTCTACAAACACTGCCCCAGGTTAAATTAACAGTTATGGCTTATATTTTAATTTTAATCAAAAGACATATCTCCAAAAGCATATAATCAAGAAAGAACCCACTTTACTTACTATTGCAGACTTTCTGTAGCCCACACTTAAAATGACAATTCACTTATCTGATTCTGTGCTGTAAACTTGCCCAACAGTTCCATTGTCTGTTCTTCTCCCTTTTTAAACTGCTGCTGTTTTGACTTTTTTCCCCCAAAGTTCCAAAACAATGCAACAGCATATAAAACAGTAATTGCTAATCCTGGAATTCGAGGAAATCACTTTTAGTACCTAAAATACCTCAAAAAAGGAGCAGCTATTACAGCCAGAAATTTTTCCTATCCTCCATCTTGATCAAGATCCCATTGTACTCTTAGATAACCTTCTTCACTGTCCACTATATCACTAATTTGGTGTCATCCACAAATGTACTAACCATACCTACTATATTTGTTTTTGTTCGATGTCATTACAATAAAACGCATTATTTTAAATCTTTCTTCTTCTTCTTCCCGCTACTTTAAGTACTGATGCATCCTGTACACCCAAGTGGCCATGCACATGAAAGTTAGATGTGTCTTGTTCCTGTGATGTGAATACATGTCTGATATGGGATGGAGAATATCTGATCAGCATATTACTTCCTAATAATTTCGTACATACACATTTGTAGTGTCTACATGATTCTTCTGCATTTGTAAGCATATCTCTGATTGACCTATGCAGAGAGTTAGCAAAAATCTTTAATTTTCCACATACAGTTAAACCTATTATTGCACAAATGGCAAACACTTATTTTATTTGAAAGTGTATCTGACTAAATTTCTATCAGATTACATTTTTCTTCTTTAGAAACTGCCACAAATAATAATTGAAGTAAATGCATGGTTATCAGATAATTCCATTCATTCAGATATTTTGTCAAGTTTTATATTTTGCAGCAGCAAAAGATTTTCTCCACAAGGTCACATTGCTTCCCATGATACTGGCACTGCATTAATTGTCATATTGTTGCTGAAATCTGTTAGTTCCACATCCATGTTATCAAGTTCCCAAATTTATCACTAAGAACAGTTTAAGTGATGGATAACTATTTAATCGTCCTGTCAAAATTCAAGAAAAATTGTTCTCAAAATGTATGAATAATGTGCAACATGTATGATTTTGTCCCATAGTTTCCTTGTTTGTATGTGTGTAGTTCTGTGGTTGCTTCCTGTATGACCATGATATTGGGCTTGTATCTGTGTTCATAATGGCAATGACTAATCTGAAAGCCCAGCCAGCATTATTCCACTTAGGCACACAGCATAGCAAGATTTTTCACCATGAACATTTCTTCGATCTTCAAAGCACAAAGATTTAAATAGATCAAGAGGCAAGCTTCTCTGACATGCAAATTCTTCTCTACCTTGACATTTCTTCCGCAATTCGAGATAAACATTACTCTTTTATTCAGGGTTCTGTCAGCTTTTCAGCTGGACGCAGGAGAAGATTGCAGACTTATTTGTATAAAACCCTCCAACTGTGAGCCGATTAAGAAAATCCAAACATTACTCTTGACTGAGCTTTATTGTAATAATGTGATTTGCCATTTACAGCTCTGCCGACCTCAGAGCTATCAGCTGTGTGAGGTAAATACTGAACAATTACAGCAATTAAAGAATCAAACAACAATCTCAAGATGCTCATAGCGTTTCAGAGTCCAAATCTGAAGCAACAAGATAATAAGAACATTAAACATAATTGCTTATAGAGAAAATAATTAATATATAGCTTACTCTTAATTGAAATGATCTGTAAACTTAATAATGCCAGCATTACTTTTCTACTTCATAGCTATGTGTATTCCTTTTTCAGAATGTTTGAATAATTAAGACATTGACTTGTATTGAAAAGGTTGGAGTTTTCAGAAACAGGTGGTAAGTCAGCATTATAAAAAGTGTTACTCTTTGAGATTATTAAACCATATGTTTTAAAAATGGCAAGAGATTAAAACTGAAAATCAGAGTTGGCATTGTGTATTTACAATATAAACAGGTTTATTTTAACCTGTTTTTGAAAGTCATGAATATATATCCTCTTTGAGGATGACTTACATTAAAATTTGCGCTTGTTCTCTTATATTATGGATATTAGTATTATCCAGCTTTCGAGTAAAATTGTTTTTTGGTTGTGAGTGACATTGCATCAAAAAGAAGGTAAACCTTTGGACACTAGACAGTGTCTGATGGCCTCAGGGGCTAGTAAGGGTTGGTATAAGTTTTATGACCAAGTTTGTGAGTACATTCTGCTGCAGGTTGTATTTTAAAGCTCAGAAAACTGCCAGGGTTAAGGAACACATTATCCTGCTCACTTCCAAGTTTAACCAATGCATTTCTGGAGCTGGACAGGAAATCCACATCAAACTATGAGCAACTATTCGATTAATCAATTAATTGTGAATTTGATACAGCTTTTAACAGGGAGCAAAGAAAATTCCTGAACCATATGAGATTCACCAGGATCAACAAAGTAAATGCACAGAAGTGAGGTTTTGTTCAATGAATTTGACCGGCTTAAAAATCTAAAAAATTGTACAACTGCTGCTGATCAATGAGAAATACAAAGGAACCTCGATTATCCAACGACACGGGTGGGCATTATTTTGTTTGGTTAATTAAATGCTGGGAGATAACATAGTTAGCCAAACATTGGGACCTTGTGATCTTGTTCGGATAATTCAAAATACAGTTAATCGACTATCGGATAATCGAGGTTCCTCTGTATTTGCACTCAGTCATGATTTTGAGAAACAAATTTCATTGCGTTAAAGGTGATTTGTAACTTTCTGGAAGTCACTTCACCTACCTTGGACATTACGCCGCTTGACCCAAATTTCCTGCTGTAGGCCTTCACTACAATTTGGGAGCATCTTCTGTAATTGAGTTCTGGACTTCTGATGAGGAACAGAAGAAGTAACAGCAAAGTCAACTTCATTAGGAACAATACACAATGACGTCAGAATCATAAGGACCATGCTTGAGCATATGTACACCATTGCCCTAAATCACATAGTGGGAAAATGGACATGGGCACATAGATCTAGCTCAAATGAAGCTGTAGACAGAGGATCATCATTCCTGACATGATTGAGCATCATTTCTCACTAGTCTTGATAATTTAAAGGCAAGTCACTGTTGGATCAAGGCCTTCCCAGTAGGAGGACTGCTGCACTGTGTACCATTTGGCAAGCATTGTCAGTGGCTATTAAGATAATTAGAACTGGAGGGCAACATCACAGTTGTAAAATGGGATTGGTGCATTTAGACCTTTGTTAACACAATGGGCTGAATAGTTTCCTTCTGTACTGCAAATGTGTGAGTCTGTGAAATTATTGTGTGGAGAGGAAGGAATGTGACCAAATATGGAGAGTGACTGTTAACCAAATATGCAAGATTCTAATACAATGTGTGTGCATAGTGCTTGTTCAGATGAAGAAGTGGAGAGATGCCTGGAAACAGAGGAAAAAGTAAAACTATAAGGCATGTTCTTTTAAGAAGAATTGTACAGGGAATGCTTGAGAAGATGGAGCGCAAGAGTTGACACTTGAAGATATTATAGCCTTACATGACTTACACTCATGTGATCATTGAATTCCTTGCTGCACTATATCTAGGTTTGAGAGATCAAATTCCTCCTGCTCACTTCCTCAGTCACTTCCATTGATTCCTGTTTGGTTTAAGAAGCTGGCTCCTATCTTCCAGTTGCAGGAAACAGCACTTGTTATCTGTCTAACCCTGCAGCAAGATATCCAGGGGCTGGTCAGAAATCTGGAAGGCAGCTTTCCATTATTGTGGTTGCTGAGTTTCAAGTTTCTTTGCAGAATTCTGCCCCTCTGACACATGTCAAAGTCCCTTTAAATAGAAATCCTTGCATTTGTAAGGTGTGGGTTATCAATATCAAGAGCCATAGAACAACTCACTGTTGAGTCAATTGGCATTCTGACCCAGTGCTGCTTGAATCCTATTCTCCATGAGGCAGGTCCTTTTCTGTTTCTTTGGTTCTTCCTATTGCTTACATGACAATAGTGGAAATGGTGGACTTGATGGTCCAACCAATAATTTCCTATTGGATAATTTTGTATGTTCATTAAATGTCACAGAGAGATGAAAGAAAAGATAAAGGAGGGGAAAGGGGAGAGCCAGACAATCCAATGCCAAGGCGAATGTCACTTTTCAATTCTTCTTAATTGTCAGCTTTGTTTGGTTAGTAATAATTGTATTTCAGTGTCAAAAGGTTGAGAGTTAAAGTCCAAGATTTGAGCACAAAATCTAATGCAATACTGATGGATTGAGTTATTACTTCAAATCTCTGTGTACTTGCTCAGTTTGACAGAAAGAAAAAAATCAACTCTACTTACTTAAAGAAGATTAGGGAGTTTCAAGCAACATCACTGCAAACAAATCACCAGGTAACTTGTTTTCTGGTCAGGGCTTTGGCTGTAGAATTCGCCTACGTAAAAATGAATGTGTTTCAAAAGTGTTTTGGAATATATTCATGTGAAAAGCTCTAATTGTGCTGAATTACATTAATTATAGCACAGGTACAGGAAACTGAAAAGCAACTCATCTTTGCTGGTGTTTATTTATAATACAAAGTTCTTCCACACCTCTTTAACTCACCCTATTAGCACACTCTTCTGCTCTTTCTTCCTTATATGATTACCTAGCTTCCCTGAGAACACATGAATGCTACTTACCTTGACTATTACTCATGGCAGTACATTCCACGTTCTTACTATTCTTTGGATAAAGATGCATCTCCTGAATATTCTACTGGGTTTATTGTTTCATTTCCCCTTTGGTTTGTGAGTCCTTTATGTTGAGAATGCATATATTTATGCATTGTGACAACTGGAAAATAGATATTTGGATAATAAATAGTTGCAAAGGAATGGTTGTGTAATTGCTCAGAAGTACAAAGTCAAAACATTATAGGAGACTATGGTCTATTTACTGCTTGCAAATAAACAAATGGAGAGAGAAAGCATTTTTCATCAAAGTTTTAGAAAGAGACAAAGAAAGATATTTGCAGCTTTATTTGTTGAGTAAATAGAATTGAATGGACTTATTTTGCCATGGCATAACAATAGTTGGGGATTAAGGTAAAGTACAAACTTAGAAGCTATGGCAATTTCTGGAGACAGTTGTGTGGATGCAGTATTGTCTTTCAGTCTGCAAGAGTCAAAACCAAGAGATTAAAGCAGATCTCTGTCTCTTTCCAAGTGCCATAGTCTGAATAAATCCTGACAAAATTGCGATTTTCATGACTCCAAAAATGTTTTATCTGAAATCTGGTCTGAAGATTGCTCATCATTTAGCAACATGAGCTCATTGACAAGAACCTCAGGAACTATAAGAAATTCACCTAATTCTACAGATTTAGTTTGAATTCTTGTTTCACAGAGTTGTCTCTACTTGTTTTTGCTCCTAATCACTCTGCAGAGTTGTAGTCCTGCCTGTCTTTGAGTATGTCTATGCATTTGTAGTTAAGTATTAAACTTATGGACAAATTTAGTACTACCTTAAATATTCAAGTTTTACTATTGAATTTCACAAGTCCATATCCTTAATATAAGTTATGATTAAAGGCTTCAACACTGATCTCTATAGAATGCCAACTTTTATCCAGTCATAGAGTCATAGAGATGTTCAGCATGAAAACACACCCTTCGGTCCAACCTGTCCTTGGCAATCAGATATCCCAACCCAATCTAGTCCCACCTGCCAGCACCCGGCCCATATCCCTCCAAACCCTTCCTATTCATATACCCATCCAAATGCCTCTTAAATGTTGCAATTGCACCAGCCTCCACCACATCCTCTGGCAGCTCATTCCATACACGTACCACCATCTGCATGAAAACATTGTCACTTGGGTCTCTTTTATATCTTTCCCCTCTCACCCTAAACCTATGCCCTCTAGTTCTGGACTCCCCGACCCCAGGGAAAAGACTTTGTCTATTTATCCTATCCACGCCCTTCATAATTTTGTAAACCTCTATAAGGTCACCCCTCAGCCTCTGATGCTCCAGTTCAGCCTCTCCCAGTAGCTCAAATCCTCCAACCCTGGCAACATCCTTGTAGATCTTTTCTGAACCCTTTCAAGTTTCACAACATCTTTCCATTAGGAAGGAGACCAGAATTGCACACAATATTCCAACAATATCTTAACCAATGTCCTGTAAAGTCGCAACATGACCTCCCAACTCCTGTACTCAATACTCTGACCAATAAAGGAAAGCATACCAAACGCTTTCTTCACTATCTTATCTACTGTGACTCCACTTTCAAGGAGCTATGAACCTGCATTCTAAGGTTTCTTTGTTCAGCAACACTCCCTAGAACCTTACCATTAAATATATAAGTCCTGCTAAGATTTGCTTTCCCAAAATGCAGAACCTCGCATTTATCTGAATTAAATTCTATCTGCTACTTCTCAGCCCATTGGCCCATCTGGTCAAGATCCTGTTGTAATCTGAGGTAATCCTCTTCGCTGTCCACTACACCTCCAATTTTGGTGTCATCTGCAAACTTATTAACTGTATCTCTTATCTCGCATCCAAATCATTTATGTAAATGACAAAAAGTAGAGGGCCCAGCACCAATCCTTGTGGCACTCCACTGGTCACAGGCCTCCAGTCTGAAAAGCAACCCTCCACCATCACCCTCTGTCTTCTACCTTTGAGCCAGTTCTGTATCCAAATGCCTAGTTCTCCCTGTATTCCATGAGACTTAACCTTGCTGATCAGTCTCCCATGGCGTACCTTGTCGAATGCCTTACTGAAGTCCATATAGATCACACCTACTGCTCTGCCCTCATCAATCTTCTTTGTTACTTCTTCAAAAAACTTAATCAAGTTTGTGAGACATGATTTTCCATGCACAAAGCTATGTTGACTATCCCGAATCAGTCCTTGCCTTTCCAAGTACATGTACATCCTGTCCCTCAGGATTCCCTCCAACAACCTGCCCACCACTGAGGTCAGGCTCCCCAGTCTATAGTTCCCTGGCTTGTCTTTACCGCCCTTCGTAAACAGTGGCACCATGTTTGCCAATCTCCGATCTTCCGGCACCTCATCTGTGACTATCGATGATACAAATATCTCAGCAAGAGGCCCAGCAATCATTTCTCTGGCTTCCAACAGAGTTCTTGGGTACACCTGATCAGGTCCTAGGGATTTATCCACCTTTAACCATTTCAAGACATCCAGCACTTCCTCTTCTGTAATCTGGACATTTTGCAAGATGTCACCATCTATTTCCCTACAGTCTATATCTTCCATATCCTTTTCCACAGTAAATATTGATGCAAAATATTCATTTAGTATCTCCCCCATTTTCTGTGGCTCCACACAAAGGCTGCCTTGCTGATCGTTAAAGAGCCCTGTTCTCTCCCTAGTTACCCTTTTGTCCTTAATATATTTGTAAAAACCCTTTGGATTCTCCTTAATTCTACTTGCAAAATCTATCTCATGTCCCCGTTTTGCCCTCATGATTTCCCACTTAAGTATGTTCCTACCCCCTTTCTAAGGATTCACTCGATCTATCCTGTTTATACCTGACATATGCTTCTTTTTTTTTAACCAAACCCTCAATTTCTTTAGTCATCCAGCATTCCCTATACCTACCACACTTTCCTTTCACCCTGACAGGAATATACTTTCTCTGGATTCTTGTTATCCCATTTCTGAAGGCTTCCCATTTTCCAGCCGTCCCTTTACCTGCGAACATTTGCCCCCAATCAGCTTTTGAAAGTTCTTGCCTAATACCGACAAAATTGGCCTTTCTCCAATTTAGAACTTCATTGAGTCATACAGCATGCAAACAGATCCTTTGGTCCAACTTGTCCATGCCAAACAAGTTTCCCAAACTAAAC
Organism: Hemiscyllium ocellatum; assembly: GCF_020745735.1. NCBI lineage: Eukaryota > Metazoa > Chordata > Chondrichthyes > Orectolobiformes > Hemiscylliidae > Hemiscyllium > Hemiscyllium ocellatum. The sequence goes on along the minus strand of NC_083408.1, from coordinate 63,222,909 downwards.
TAGACCCATTCATCTGCCTTTGGCCCATACCCCTCTAAACTTTTATTATTCATGTTTTGGCCAAATGTCTTTTAAATGTTGTAAGTGTATCTGCATCCGTTACATCCTCTGGCTCTCCATTCCACATACGAATCACCCACTGTGTGAAAATGTTGCTTATCAGGTCCCTTTTAAAACTTTCTGTTCACAACTTAAAACTCTTTAGTTTTAAACTCCCCTACCTTGGGGAAAAGACCTGTATTTCTTCCACCACATGATTTTATAAACCTCTATAAGGTCACCTCCCAACCTCTTTTGCTTCAGTGAAAGAAGTCCCAGCTTATCTAGCCTCTCCTTATAACTCAAGCCTTTCCAGTTTTGTTAACATCCTTGCAAATCTGTTTTGCACACTTAAATAACGTCATTCCTATAGCAGGGCAACCAGCATTGTAAAAAGTACTTCAAAAGTGGTCTAACCACTGTCCTATTCAACCACAATATGATGTCCCACCTCTTATATTCAAAGGCCTGAGCAATGAAGGCAAGCATGCCAAATGCCTTCTTCATCATCTTGTCTACCTGTGATGCAACTTTCAAGGAACTATGTACCTAAACCCCTAGGTCACTCTGCTTGACAACACTCCCCCAGGGCCCTACCATTAACTGTATACATCCTGGCCTGGTTTGTCTTACCAAAATGCAACATTTTGCATTTATCTAAATTAAGCTCCATCTGCCAGTCCACAGCTCCGGTCTCATGCCCTTAACCCCTTTGTCTTATTTTACCTTTTTCGCTCCAGCTTCCTACCTGAGCTGCTCTTCTAACTCTACAAACCATTGTCATGAGGCTCTGTTAAAGATTTTTTAAAAACCCAAATGTAATGAGGTAGAGTTACCTCTCTGAGTGTAATTGACTATTCTGGTGCAAATTACTTCAAAATTATGATTGATTTGAGAAGTGCTTCGCCCACTGTGATTCTGTTCAAACCTATTCGCAAATCACAGAACTGAACATCTGCAATGAGCCAACACAATTGAGCTACATTTTATGATACAATGCTAAAACAGATAACTTTCTTTTGCTCTTTAAGAATGGTTACTTTGTAAAGTTTAAGTTAATACATTTGAAAATGGATTTCATAGATATTTGAAGTTGATGTAAATCTACTAGTGAGTTATTTAATTTCAACTTATTAAAAAAAGACTTTTAAAATGTACAAAACCACTTTGGGATAGTCAAGTTAAATCATAAGTAAAGAAAAATCAAAATTTAGTAAAGGTCATTCTTGCATTTAAAAAAATCTTAATTTTTTCACCCTCATCAAAAGACTGAAATGCGTGTGATTGGGTGAGCTCTCACCAGCGATTTATTCATTCTGGCTGCATGGCTAGATTTGTGCTGCTACTGCAATGCCTTTAAATCAAACGCAGTGGATCATTTTGTGCTGAATGCAAGTTACATTTAAATTTTACAATCTTTTGTGCTATCTAGACTGATATTAAAAAAAGTTCCCCAAAATTTGAAATCGAGCAGAAACATTGCACCCTCGCTATTCATCTTCTTTGCTTTCAGTTACTTTGTCAAATAATTCAATAACATTGATTAGGCATGACCTCCCCTTTTGAAATTGGTGCTGACCGCATTTCTATGTTTCTGGTTTCTAGATGTTTTGCTGTGACACCTTTGAATAAAGATTCCAATAGCTTTCAACTTCCTGACATTAAACTAACTAATCTATAGTTCCTTGGACTTAGTTTATCCACTTTGTAAGATAAAGGAATCACTTTAACTGTTGGTAAGTTCTCTGGCACCATTCTCTTTTGTAATGAATATGGACATGTTATCATAGTGCCTTTTCATTTTTTAAATTCACTCACGAGATGTAGACCACCAGTATTCACTGCTTCTCTTTAGTCACCTTGGAGAACATGTGAGCTGCCTTCTTTAACTGCTGCTGTCTGTGCGCTGTAGGTAGACCCATTATGCTGTTAAAGGATCAATGTTTTATTTCCTAGTCAGCAAAGTGAGGGTCAGTTGTGACTCAGTTGGAATGATTGGTGTGTGTGTGTGTGTGTGTGTGTGTGTATGTACATGCTTTATTCGTATCTTTTGATTGAGATATGAAAATCATGTAAAATATTCAAAGTTTGTAAGAAGATTTGTAGCTCAGGTGCTCATCGTAGTGGTTCTGTTTGCCGTGCTGGGAATTTGTGTTGCAGACATGTCTAGGTGACATCCTCAGTGCTTGGGAGCCTCCTGTGAAGCGCTTCTGTGATCTTTCCTCCGGCATTTGTAGTGGTTTGTCTCTGCCGCTTCCGGTTGTCAGTTCCAGCTGTCCGCTGCAGTGGTCGGTATATTGGGTCCAGGTCGATGTGTTTGTTGATAGAATCTGTGGATGAGTGCCATGCCTCTAGGAATTCCCTGGCTGTTCTCTGTTTGGCTTGTCCTATAATTGTCCCAGTCGAATTCATGTTGCTTGTCATCTGTGTGTGTGGCTACTAAGGATAGCTGGTCGTGTCATTTCATGGCTAGTTGGTGTTCATGGATGTGGGTCGTTAGCTGTCTTCCTGTTTGTCCTATGTAGTGTTTTGTGCAGTCCTTGCATGGGATTTTGTACACTACATTGGTTTTGCTCATGCTGGGTATCGGGTCCTTTGTCCTGGTGAGTTGTTGTCTGAGAGTGGCTGTTGGTTTGTGTGCTGTTATGAGTCCGAGTGGTCGCAGTAGTCTGGCTGTCAGTTCAGAAATGCTTTTGATGTATGGTAGTGTGGCTAGTCCTTTGGGTTGCGGCATGTCCTCATTCTGTTGTCTTTCCCTTAGGCATCTGTTGATGAAATTGCGCGGGTATCCGTTTTTGGCGAATACATTGTATAGGTGTTCTTCTTCATGTAAAATATCTCATCATGTTATTTTGGAGATGTGTAAGAAAGCCACTTCTTGCTGTAGAAATAAATTACTGCAGATACTGGAATCTGTACTGAAAACAACAAATAGAGCTTTAGCTCTAATGAAGAGTCATCTAGACTGGAAATATTATCTTGCTCTCTATCCCGTGGATGCTGTCGGACCCACGGTGATCTCCAGCATTTGTTCTTTTCAGTTATTTCTTGCTGTTTGGCTGATTAAAAAAAAACAGATTATCTGGTCATTATCACATTGTTGATTATAGAAGTTTTCTGTATGTCTATGGCTGCCACAACAGTGACTAAAATTCAAATAATACCTAATCGACAGTAAGGCATTTTGACGTAGAGTCATAGAGATATACAGGACAGAAACAGACCCTTCAGTCCAACTTTTCCATGCCGACTAGATATACTAAGTTAATCTATTCTAATTTGCCACCATTTGCCCATATTCCTCCAAACCCTTCCTATTCACATACCCATCCAGATGCCTTTTGAATATTGTAATTTTACAAGCCTCCATCACTTTCTCTGGCAGCTCATTCCATACACGCACCATTCTCTGTGTGAAAAAGTTTCCTCTTAGGTCCCTTTTAAATCATTTCCCTCTCACCTTAAACATATGCCCTCTAATATTGGACTCTGGAAAAGGATCATGGCTATTCACTCTATCCGTGACCCTCATGATTTTATAAACCTGAGGTCACCACTCAGCCTCTGACACTCCAGGGAAAAAAAAGCCCCAGCCTATTCAACTTCTTTTATGGCTCAAACCCTGCAAACCTCAGCAACATCTTTGCAAATGTTTTCTGAATCCTTTCAAGTTTAACAATATTTTCCTGCAGCAGGGAGACCAGAATTGTACACAGCATTTTAAAAGTGGCCTTACCAATGTCTTGTACAGCTGCAACATCACATCCCAACTCCTATACTCAATGCACTGAGCAATTAAGGCAAGCTGCCAAACACCTCCTTCACCATCCTGTCTATCTGCGACTCCACTTTCTATTCGGTGATTGTGAAAAGCACAATATGAATTCAAGTATTTCTCTTTGCAATGGTGTTGTAGATATGTTAATGATTAACTAGCTAAAATTATGAGGGGAACACAGCATCAGAGTGATATTAGCATTAGGCTAGTAATCACAAGACTGAACAAATGCTTTAGGGATAGGGGTTAAAATCCTGCCATTGCAGCACATGAATTTAAATTTAATTTAATTAATACAATTTAGAATTGGAAGCTAATGAGGACCATAAAATTATCATCAATTTTTTTAAAAGCTTGTCTGATTCACTAATGAGCTTTACAGAATAAACTCTACTATCTTTACCTCTTGGTGATTCCAGTTTCTACAGCAATATGGTTAACTCTTACATGCCCCCTGGAAATGGCCTACATATTCACTCCATTCAAAAGAGATTAATGGTGGGTAACAAATGTGACAACCGCATATCAGGAAATAGTAAATAGAAACTTCTTTTTATGTTCAAAGAAGCAAATGAACTGAGTTTTACCCTAAGTTTGATTAATTTATCAATTCATTCCTTCTTTCATATCTTAAAACTCTTTATATCTTTAAATCTCTTAATACCTTTTTTGATCTCTCCATTTAATATCATGTCAGTCTCCTTAGTGAATGTCAAGGTGAAATAACTAATCATTTTTTTCTGTGATTGCGTAGTTGTTATTGACAAGTTTTATTATCTATTCCTTACTTGTCTTATCTTTATTCTGATATGTATTTCATACTTTGCTTTAATACTTTTCATACTGCATTACTTTTTCTTCTTTTGAGTCTTCCTAATGTTTTCATATTTCCTTTCATCATTGTCTCCTTCCTTGCTTATGTACTGAGTGTTCACCTTTCTCTTTTGTTTCAATTGTACCCTTCATGCTTAATGATCTCTGATGGAGTCACAGAGTCATAGAGATGTCCAGAATGGAAACAGACCTTTCGGTCCAACTCGTCCATGCTGTCCAGATATCCAAACCCAATCTAGACCCACCTGCCTGCACCCAGCCCATATCCCTTCAAACCCTTCCTATTCATATACCCATCCAAATGCTTTTTAAATGTTGCAATTGTACCAGCCTCCACCACTTCCTCTGGCAGCTCATTCCATACACGGACCACCCTCTGTGTGAAAAAGTTGCCCCTTAGGTCTCTTTTACATCTTTCTCCTGTCACCCTAAACCTATGCCCTCTAGTTCTGGACTCCCCAACCCTAGGGAAAAGACTTTGTCTATTTACCCTACCCATGCCCCTCATAATTATGTAAACCTCTATAAGGTCACCCCTCAGCCTCTAACACTCTAGCCCTAGCCTATTCAACCTTTCCCTGTAGCTCAAATCCTCCAACCCTGGCAACATCTTTGTAAATCTTTTCTGAACCCTTTCAAGTTTCACAACATCTTTCCGATAGGAAGGAGACGAGGATTGCATGCAATATTCCAACAGTGGCCTAACCAATGTCCTGTACAGCCGCAACATGACCTCCCAACTCCTGTATTCAATACTCTGACCAATAAAAGAAAGCATACCAAATGCCTTCTTCACTATCCTATTTACCTGTGACTCTACTTTCAAGCTATGAACCTGCAATCCAAGGTCTCTTTGTTCAGCAACACTCCCTAGGACCTTACCATCAAGTGTGTAAGTCCTGCTAAGATTTGCTTTCCCAAAATGCAGCACGTCACATTTATCTAAATTAAACTCCATCTGCCATTTCTCAGCCCATTGGTCCATCTGATCAAGATCCCATTGCAGTCTAAGGTAACCTTCTTTGCTGTCCACTTCATCTCCAATTTTGGTGTCACCTGCAAACTTACTAACTATTCCTCTTATGCTCACATCCGAATGATGAAAACTGGTGGACTCAGCACGGATCCTTGTGGCACTCCACTGGCCACAGGCCACCAGTCTGAAAAACAAGCCTCTACCACTACCTTTTGTCTTCTACCTTTGAGCCAGTTCTGTATCCAAACGGCTAGTTCTCCCTGTATTCTATGTGATCTAACCTTGCTAATCAGTCTCCCATTGGGAAACTTGTTGAATGCCTTACTGAAGTCCATATAGATCACATCTACTGCTTTGTCCTCATTAATCCTCCTTGTTCCTTCTTCAAAAAACTCAATCAAATCTGTGAGACACGATTTCCCACGCACAAAATCATGTTGATATCCCTAATCAGGCCTTGCCTTTCCAAATACATGTACATTCTGTCCCTAAGCATTCCCTCCAACAACTTGCCTACCACTGAGGTCAGGCTCACCAGTCTATAGTTCCCTGGCTTGTCCTTACCACCTTTCTTAAACAGTGGCACCACGTTTGCCAACCTCCAGTCTCTGGCAACTCACCTGTGACTATCGATGATACAAATATCTCAGTAAGAGGCCCAGCAATCACCTCTCTCGCTTCCCACAGATTTCTAGGTATACCTGATCAGGTCTTGGGGCTTTACCTAGTTTTTTGCATTTCAAGACATCCAGCATTTCCTCCTCTGTAATATGGATACTTTGCAAGGTGTCACCATTTATTTCCCTACATTCTATATCTTCCACGTCCTTTTCCACAGTAAATACTGATGTAAAAATGAAAGGTCCGTTCACGTCAATCTCAAAGGCTGCAATCGGGAGCAAGGTTGTTTCTGCCTGGTTACAAACTGGGGATCTTTCGCGTGTGAGACACACGTGATAACCGCTGCACTACAGAAACAAGCCATCATTATTTTCCCAATGTTTGAGGAGCATCTTTCTCCATAATATTCTTTCCACTGTTCATGTGTTTCTTCATTTGTCAACACCTTTTTTATTCCAATTTATCTACCTTAGATCTGTTGTCAAGCTGGTGGAAATAGTTTTCCAATCTGTTACTTTAGCTCAGATTTAATGATGTCATTCACAATACAGCTTTGTCATGTCCCAGTATCTCTGTCGCTGTCAGCTTTTGCGGCCTTTCCCATTCCCTGAACCTCCCTCTCTCGCTGATCCTTGCCAGTCAAAGCTGTTCCTCTCTTTCTGCTCCCCACCAGATTCCTTGTTCACAACAAGGGTTTGGGAAGCAGGAAGTTTTGCGAGGTAAAGGATGGTGAGTGAATGGGTCAGGGAGCAACAGAAGTGTATAATTAGACAGTTGGCAGGAAGAGGGTGAGTTTGGAAGCTGGAGACGCTGCAAATCAAAGGGTCAATAGTGAGCGAACGCATCTGGAAATAGTGGAAGTTTTTCCAAAATGGTACCAAATAGGTTAGGGTTAGTGTTAGCTTACATTTAACTGGTGTGGAATGACTTTAAAACAAAACTACTGGTATTAAACAGGCTTCAATAACTCATCAAAGATAAAGAAAACCAACCTAAAATGGGTGTATGTTAAGCAGTGGCTTATTGCAGAGAGAAACTGTTCTCTCTAACAGAGGGGTCAAGAAGGCAGACTACAAGGATTTAAAGTGGTTGACAAAAGAACAAAGATAACATAAAAAAAAATTATTTCATGCAGAAAATGGTTAGGATTTGTAATATGAGACCAAGGAGGGTGATGGAAGCAGATTCTGTCCTGCAAAAAATGGTCAATGACATCTTGTCTTCAATAATAGGTACTGAGTATATATGTATGGAGCTATGTCGTGATGATGTTGGATCACATAGAGCTTGGGCGTTTGTAGGGTTCAAGAGATGTCCTTACTTACCATTTCTTATGTAGAGGTACAGTTAATATATGTTGTTATGTACTGATGTTGGTGTAGATAACCTTCTATCAGCAACTCAGACCTAATTTTCTATATGGTGGGAAGTGAAAACTAGAGTCATGAATATCAAAATAGAGAGCTAGCAGAGAGAAATAAAAAACAGTGGTAGCATAGGGAAGTGGATGAAGAACAAAGTCAAATCAGCCCAGAATATCTGACTGCAGAAGAAGAGACACAGTGTGTGAAGGCCAGGTGGGCTAACCTATGCACCTGATTATGAAGACACAAAATCTACCCAATGCTGATCAACTGAGGGAAAAGCCTCCTGCCGAGAATATGGCAAGCTGAAACTTTCAGTTGTCCACAGTGAGTAAGAGGGCACTATAGATGTGAGGTCTTTCCAGCTCCCCAGAACATGCAGACACACAAGATGAATTCTGATATGCAGACATTGTTTTGATGGCATGAAAGCAAATCTTACAGTTGAATTCTTACAATGAGTTTTGTTTTAAAATTAATTCATGGAATGTGAGTAGGATTTGTGAGGCCAGCATTTATTACCCATCTCTAATTGTCCCTGAAAAGTTGGTAACATGCTGCCTCCTTGAACTGCTGTGGTTATTTATAGTAGGGACATCCACAAATACTGTTAGGAAGGGAGGTCAATCATTTTGACTGAGCAACAGTGAATGAACTGCAAGATACTTCCAAATGAGGTCAGTGCCTTGGAGCAGAACTTGCATGTCATTCCCATCCATCTGCTTCTCTTGTCCTTCTTAATAGTAGCTGCACCTCCACACCCATTGGAAATAAATGGAACCACAGAAAAATTACAGACAATTCAGCTGAAGCTAAAGGATATGGTAGTGTTGGTAGATCTACAAATCATTGATGTTCTAATGTTCAAAGGGTCAGCTTCTGAAGAAGAGTGCAATACATCAATTGCAAATTTTCGATAGACAGTGATAGGACAATAATATCTGAGAAGTCTTGCCATTCTCAATTTCTAAAGGGATCCTCTTTCATGCATAATAGAGAGCTTCAACACCAATTTAGGGAGGGAAGCTTCAAGTAGGAAGGATAGCATTCCACATTTTTGGCTGAAATAAACTTAATGCAACACATCTTTACAACAATGTGCAAAGAACATCACAAATGATACAATCAGGAAAAAACAGAACCTTGGAAATAGTCCATTAAGAAATGCTTTAACAGGTAATCACAAGCTATCCAGAGAATAAGAAGTGCTTCTGTCCAAAATGAATTAATTCTCTATTAAATATTCTGAAATTAATAATCTGCATAACTGGCAGCTGAAATATGCAACTAGGTCTCATCAGAAAGCCCTAAAGACATTGAGGTTTATTTCAGTAAGGCAGCATAGACCCAGCCAGCAGAGTATTGCCCGATTCGAAGTACCTTACAAAAGCTTATAATTGAGCATTAAATGGAATTTGAACATAAAAAAAGAGTTGACAAACTTTAACAACAAAAAATAAACTACTGAAGCAAAAGTAAACAATTAGCAGTCATATAGCACTATCAAGAAGGATAAGATTACAAAAAAAAATTCTTAAAACCTGAGCCATTGCTCTTGAGAACTTGGTACAGAGAGAAATGTTCTGCTTAAGGAAAATAACTCTCTTTATCTGGAAATGTCCAGAATGTAAGGATTACTACGAGCTATTAGCTGAAAAAGAAGTTCTTCCACAATTAGTAAGTGCTGATCTTCTATTTGATAAAGCAGCTGTCAATAGGGAGAAAGCATTGATTTTAGTTTGTTTGCAGGAGAAGATCCGAGGAAAGTATGTTTTAATCAGAAACATTGGTCTCATAACAGTAATGATCTTTCAAAGAGGAATTTTTAATGAAAAAGTTCTGAAGTACAATGTACAACTCAAATCCTCAACACTCAGTCAATCCAAACATTTAGATTAAACAAGCAGATGATAAGCTCTGACCATCCAGTTATTCTTTAACCTTTCATTAAGTCAAGTGAACACAGTACTGTGAAAAATCTCTTTTATATCCTGGTGTAGAAATTAATTTCACTGATGATGATGGTCTGCTCATGATGGAGTTCCTGAGTTATTGCAACCTGTAGCTGCTATGGATGATATGGTTATGAAGTTCTTCATTAGAGCTGAATTGCTTCACTTTTTTCTAGCGTCAAACTTTCCCCAGCCTGCAGCCTAGAAGAAAGGGAGAATTTGTATTTTAGTTCATCACCCTCCTCTTCAAGGGTTTTGATGGTTCTAGTCTTGGAGGTTTGCCACTTGAATTAGTTTTCTCTTGATTGACCTTTATTGCCACGACCTTCAAGTCATTGTAAGAGCCACAGCCTGTGAATCAGCTGTCAGCTCTCATTGAATGTGTTCTAAGGCAATGATAAGGGAGCACATATATCCTACACATCTCCTGACAGAGCCAATAGGACCAGTTTGTGTGAATTTGGAACAGTCTGCCTCAGAAGTCGGTGGAAGTGAGTTCATTAAATGTTATTAAAATAGAAATGAAAGGTTTTTGAATGTTGAATTAAAAAAACATCAGCCCTCATCTTATTCAATAGTGCAGTAGGTTCAAGAGCCTACTTTCTTTTCCTAATTTGTAAGTTCCTCTGTTTGTTCACATGTTTGTTCAAAGCCACATTAAAGTGGATCTTGAAGTCCTAATTTCCATTTTGATGGGTTATGGTGTTTGCATGTTTTCTCTTTTGCAGCCGATGAATAGATTCAGTTCACTTGATATTTTCCAGTTTCCTCTAGAATAAATACTCTGTTCTAATTCTAAGTTATGTTTGTTTTCAATTTCTCCCACTTCGTCGTATGTGAATTCTTCCCTGGTTTGTAAATGTTCCAATGAAGCCTCATCTTCAACCTTGACCACAATCCAGTTGAAAATCAATTTTGCCTTCAAACCTTCAGAAGCAACTCTCCTCCAGGCTATTAAAATTATGAATGAACAGATCTATGCTTTCTCGTAGCCTGTTTCTTCCATTAATCTGCAAGTGTTCAATACTTAAATTTCCACAAACACTAAAGTAAATGTTGAGCACCCATAATATCTTTTCCTACAATGCTCAATTCTCCAAAGCTCTGTATTGCTACATCTACTTTAGTAATAGTTTCCATAACAAAACGTTAAGTACTCACTTGGTCTTTTTTTCTGGCCTTTCATACTTTATCCTGAAGTAGTCGTATATCTGGTGAACCATTGTTTCCAGTTCTCCCATTTCTGGGTGTGTGTGTTTTCTCAATTGGAATGGCTTTGCAAGTGATAAGTTGGCTTCCATGCTTCTCTTGACTTTAAGGCTGTTCCTCTATCTGTAATATATCTATCCCGCTAATTATTCCTTTGTGTTGTTACAGAGTTAGAGAGTCATAGAGACATACAACATGGAAACGGACCCTTCAGTCCAACGCATCCATCCTGACCATATATCCTAGATAAGTCTTTCCTATTTGCCAGCATTTGGTCCATATCTCTCGAAACCCTTCCTATTGATATACCCATCCGGATGCATTTTAAATGTTGCAATTGTACCCACCTCCACCACTTCTTCTGGCAGCTCATTCCATACACGTGCCACCCTCTGCATGAAAAAGTTGTCTCTTAGGTCCATTTCTTTTCAACTCCCTATCCACGTCCTTCTTGATTTTGTAAACCTCTATAAGTCACCCTTCAGCCTCTGAAGCTCCAGGTAAAACAGCCCCAGCCTTTTCAGACTCTCCCTGTAGCAAAAACCCTGGCAACATCCTTGTAAATCTTTTCTGAACCCTTTCAAATTTCACAACATCCTTCGTGTAGCATGGAGACCAGCACTGCACACAGTATTCCAAAAGTGGCTGAACCAACATCTTGTACGTCCGCAAATTGATCTCCTAACTCCTATACTCAATACTCTGACCAATAAAAGAAAGCATACCAAGCACCTTCTTCACTACCCTACCTACCTGTGATTCCAATTTCAAAGAGCTATGAACCTGTATTCCAAAGACTCTTTATTTAGCAACACTTCCCAGGACCTTACCATTAAATATATAAGTCCTTGCCTGATTAGCCTTTTCCAAAATGTAGCACCTCACATTTATCTAAATTAAATTCCATTTGCCACTCCTCAGCCCATTGGCCCATCTTATCAAGGTCCCATTGTACTGTAAGGTAACTTTATTTGCTGTCCACGACACCTCCAATTTTGATGATATCTACAAACTTCCTCACCTCTGACAGTCACAACCATATAATTTATATAAATGGCAAAAAGCAGTGGACCCAGCACTAATCCTTGTGACACACCACTGGTCACAGGCCTCCAGTCTGAAAAGCAACCCTGCACCACCACCCTCTTTCTTCTAAGTTCCAGCTAGTTCTGTATTGAAATGGCTAGTTCTCCCTGTCTTCCTTGTGATCAAACCTTATTAGGTGGTCTACCATGAGGAACCTTGTTGAATGCCTTACTGAAGTCTACATAGATCACATCCACTGCTCTAACCACATCAATCATTTTTGTTACTTCTTCAAAAAACGCAATCAAGTTTGTGAGACATGATTTCCCATGCACAAAGCCATGTTGACTATCCTTAATCAGTCCTTGCCTTTCCAAATACATGTAAATCCTGTCCCTCAGTATTCTCTCCAACAACTTGCCCACCACTGTGCTGTGCATGGTTTTTGGTTCCCTGGTCTGTTTTCCAGCCTTCTGCTGCTTCTGCAATGTCCACAATGTGCATTTCTGATTTATGAAAAAAGTCTAATTCTCCTTGACCACAAGGTTCACTTCAGTTGCTACCATGTTTTGTTGTGTGTTAGAGTCTAATTTATTTAGCCTGCCTAAGTAATGCTGCCAGAAAATGGAATTTTCTGTAAACACTCTCAATGTAAGGCTTGATTGGCCCAGATTTTCTGATAACCAAATTGCTGTTTCTGAAGTGTTGGTGGAAGTTGAACATCCTTTGACATTCCCAATGTAACAGATTCCAAAGGAACTGCCTGGAAAATTGAAGGTTTTACTCTGCTATTCTCATGCTTTGGAGCCTTCCAAAAGTGTCCATTTAAAGTTTAGGATTTGGGGATACAGCTGTTACTTAGGAACATTCAGACAATTAAATACCCAGTCTAATTCCTGAGAAATTATTAAACTAACTGCCAATTTACCTCATGTCACCCAACTACACCTCAAGATAGAATATAGAACATTACAACGTAGTACAGACCCTTCAGCCCTCGATGTTGCCCTGACCTGTGAAACCAATCTGAAGCCTGTCTAACCTACACTATTCCATTCTCATCCAGATTTCTATCCAATGACGATGGTGAATCTACTACTGTTGCAGACAGTGCATTCCACGGCCCTCCTATTCTGAATAATGAAACTGCCTCTGACATTTTTCCTATATCTATCATCTATCAATTTAAAGCTATGGCCGCTCATGCTAGCCATCGCTATCTCATAAAAAAGGCTTGCCCTGTCCACCCTCTCTAACCCTCTGATTATCTTCTATGTCTCAATTAAGTCACCTCTCCACCTTCTTCTCTCTAAATATCTCTTACAACCTCAGACCCTGACACTCACTGTGGAACCAGACCACCATGGGTCTTCACTACTAGAGCCAAAAAACCCTTGCTTCCAGTCCTGTCATCCCTTCCTGTATGTCTGTCACTTGACAAACCCTGATGGGACCTGAGCATCACACTCCCACTGATCGCTAACCACATTCTAGACCCAATTGGGCTGCTGGGCTTAACTTGTCCCAACATCCCCCTCCCTTTGCTTCAGATTCAACCCTCCTTTCCTTTCTTCAGACCCAACCCCACTTCCCTTTGCTCCAGATCCAACACACACTTCCCTTTGCTCCAGAAGCAACCCCACTTTCCTTTACTCCAGACCCACCCCTCTCCAACCCCCTTGCACTGGATTTCATGATGTGTCGGTGCTGGACTGGGGCAGACAAAGCCAGAAGTCATAGTTTTAGATTATAGTCCGGCAGGTTTATTTGAAATCACAAGCTTTCAGAGTGCTGCTCCTTCATCAGATGAAGTGCACTGGATCAACAGACCCTTCCCCTTCTCCTGGAACAGATCCTTTCCTTCCCTGTGTCACACATGATGCCCCTGCTGTACTGTCAGACACAATCTTTCCCCAATTTCCCCGACTCCAGACCCAGTCTTCCCTTCTGTCTGTCCTCATTCAACACCCCACACACCACTCCAGATCCAATCTCTTCCCCCGCATTTCCAGGACCAATATCCCACCCCACTTTGGCACTTATCTGCCCCTCACTGGATTCATTACTTTCCACCGACTCCAACCTACCCTAAAACCTCCAGCATTTACCCGACCTCCATGCTTCCTGGAAACCTACACACTTGTCACACTGTCCACCTTCCACCTTAATCCCTGGTAGCCTACACTCTACTCGGGTTCAATTCCCGCCTCAGGCAACTGACTGGAGTTTGCACGTTCTTCCCGTGTCTGCGTGGGTTTCTTCTGGGTGCTCTGGTTTTCTCCCACAGTCCAAAGATGTGCAGGTTAGGTGAATTGGCTATGCTAAATTGCCCGTAGTGATAGATAAGGGGTAAATGTAGGGGTATGGGTGGGTTGCGCTTCGGCAGGTCGGTGTGGACTTGTTGGGCCAAAGGGCCTGTTTCCACACTGTAAGTAATCTAATCTAATATACTCATCTGGCCTCCTACAATCTACCCATCTGGCACTCTACCCATTTTCCACAGTAGTCCTGGCACCCTCTCCATCTGAAACCCTAACAGTTGGTACTCAACCCAGCTGACACCTTATTACAGGACCCAAGCTCCCTATCCACCTGACACCTCAGCCTTCTGATATCCTCATCTCACACTTACCTATTGTACTTGTGTTTGATAGCAGCTGTTAAAATGAAAATGAAAAACAGGACTGGCAATCTGTGAAAGTTTGTTATTCTTCAGAAAACTCAGTCCATCATCTTCAAACTATGTTCAAATTTCTGCTATCTTCCAGCTTGCTCCATGTGACTCTGTTGAGATAATCAGTCTCAATATTATGTAAGTTTTTAATGTTAATTCCGTTATTTGCAGACTGCTTTTCAACTCTGAAACAAATGTTCTTTGTGACCTAATTTTATAACTGAGTTTTGCCAAGGTCTACTTATTATCACAGAACTTAATAATGGATTTGATATTGTGAGGTATTTAGAATCCAGAGACACTATATATAAATTACCACAAGCAAGCTGAAGTCCTCAAAGCCAGAATAGTAGACCACATGAACCAAGAGTAAGAAAGGCTCTTAATCGGAATCATAAATGTTGTTTACTGGTTTTCTGAGCACTGATATTTGTCAGGAGAAACAACATAGGTAAAATATTGGTCTATTCCTGATGAAGGGCTTTTGCCCAAAACGTTGATTTTCCTGCTCCTCGGATGCTACCTGAACTGCTGTACTTTTCCAGCACCACTCTAATCCAGGAGAAACAATATGACCAATATGCGATTCAAGGAATGTTTGCTTTCTGGTGTTATAAGAATAGTATGAGTAAATTAAATACTCAGGGCAGTTATATGGTAAATATAGTAACAGTTATTTTGTTTTTGTGGAAATAGATTTTTAGGAATATTTCCAAATGCTTATTCTCACAAGAAGCTTTTGACTTACTTTTGAAATATTGTTTACGAACTTAAATTCAGCATTGCTAATGGACCATGGAAATGCATCTCATTAAATTTTGTTGGAAAAGGGTAGGTGATACATACATCTTTTGATTAGGCAATTCACAGCCTTTCAGACGCACCTTAGTGTTCAATAACTTTACATTATAACTTTTGCCCTTTGCAAGTGTAGGTGTTTCTCTTTTTTATTACTTTTTGAATTTGGACTCTAGAAGTTTATGATGCTGTCATTCACATTTCATCTAAACACACCATTTTATTTATCTTTACTCGTCCATTTCTCCTCCATTCAGATTTATTGTATTAACCCTTTTGTCATCTCGTTTCACTGGCCTTCACTCTTTTGTTTCATCTTTTCTTTTGCTCTTTTACCTCCTGCCCCTTTCAAATAGTTGAATCCAATTCTCTCTTAATTTTTTCCCAGTTCTGATGAAAAGACATCAGCTGAAAGGTTTAACTCTCTTTCTTACATCACAGGTGTTACCAAGTCTACTGACTTTTTCCAGAAATACATTACCCTCTGTTAAGTATAAGTTTACGCACTCTCAAGAGATTTGTATAAAATACCTTCAGGATAAAGTATAGTCAATAGACTGTTCTTCGTCATCATGTGTCAGTTAACCTGTTGCACAGTTTCTCCCCAGAGATCCTACTGACTACTTCATGGGCAATAATCTTATTCGATTTCCAGAGAAGTTTCCATCAACCAGATGCAGTTACACTTTTATTTAAGGCAGTTCCAAATTGTCAAAAGTATTGGTTCTTAATTAACACAAACTTTTCTTGCACCCAAACAATTTCGAAGAGTTTTATTGTTTTGTACTGAGTTGCACTTCAAACCTTCATTTTGGATGGCCCAGTGGCTCAGTGGTTAGCACTGCAACTTCACTGCACAAGACACCCAGGTTCAATTCCCGCCTTGGGCAACTGTCTGTGTGGAGTTTGCACGTTCTCCTTTACCTGCCAGGTGCTCTGGTTTCTTCACATAGTTCAAAGCTGTGCAGGCTAGGTGGATTTGCCAATGTAAAAGTATGGGTTTATGGGAATAGGGTGGGGTAGTGGGTCTGGGTTTGATGCTGTGCAGAGGGTCAGTGCGAACTTGGTGGGCCAAATGACCTCTTTCTGCACTGCAAGGATTCAATGACAATTAGGAATCAATTTTGAATTTCCTACTGATTTCTTTTTACAGTAATACATCACTTGATATTGATAAGTTCAGTTTTTTTTCACTGTGATGTCAACAAGCTAAAGGGAGAATACACCTTTTTAAATATTGTGAAGATCATGACTACATTAGCTCTAATTGCGTCGTCAACCACATCCTTGCTCTGGTCACTATCTTGGTTTTTGATGTATGAGGACAGACAGAATCAGTTAGGATTATGTTCAATGAGTTCAGAAGAAAATGGGGATGGGGAGGTGGAGGCGGACATGGAATTTCATATAAACTTATAAAATACGAACAGGACTGATGAAGAGCTTATGCCCGAAGCATTGACTGTCCTGCTCCTTGGTTATTACCTGAACTGCTGTGCTTTTCCAGCACTACCCTTTTCGGCTCTAGACAGGTTAGATGCTGGAAAGATGTTCCCAGGGGCAGTGGAGTCCAAAGCCAGGTGTCAAAGTCGAAGGATACAGAATAAACCATTTAGGACTAAGACAAGGAGAAACTTCTGTGCCCAAAGAGTGGCGACCCTTCGAGTTACTAACACAGAAAGCAGTCAAGGCCAAAGCACTACATGTTTTCAAGGGGCTTCAGAAGAGAGACTGACTGAGAATTAGGGAGATACTCACCTGAGATCAGGGAGAAACTGAGTGCAGAAACTAACACCAATTTAAATATTAATTCTGATAGGAAAATCTGATTTGTTTAAGTTCTTTTCAGTAAAAGTTGCACTTGTAATGATCACTGCTTGGATGTAAAGTGAGGGATTATTGTATTTAAAACAATTTTAGTTATTCTTTATCCTCTGTATAAAAAATATTTGGGATGGAATCATTTAGAATTTCCAGGTGGAATCTATCTAGTCCCTGAACAATGTGTGCATTGGATAGTCAATTGATAATATCTGCGCAAATGGAAAATGAGATTCCCACAGATAAGAAAATAAATCTATGTTTTCACTCTAGATTTTCATGGTGAGATAGGAGTTCCATCTCATAAGTGGTGAGAGACTTATTTGCCTGCATTAACATCTCATTATTATCTAACCTTGTTTTATTTGTGCATAGTTTGCTATGTTACTGAGTATTGGAAAAAAAACTGCATGGCAACAATTACCAAGATGAAAGTCTGAGGGAGTACCTGACAGTTTTAGCTCATTGTTTGTTCCTCTGGGCTTTGATCTTAGCCAACATTTCTTAACATCGCAAAGGCGTGATCAATGTGAAGAGACTGTTTGCATCCTTTGTCCGTCGAGATTAGCATCAGACACTCTCCAGCCTTACGACATTATAGCCCATTCCCAACTCATTTATGATAGTTCCCCCACTTCAATACAGTACTTTGAAGGTCACTGACCCCTGTTATTGTAATGCCGCTGCCAGGCTACAATGTTTACATGGATAGGCACCCATCTCATGTATCAGTGCAGGATGCATATTAGTACTCCTAGGTTTCCCTCTTACATCTCACTTACTTTGCATTTATATGGATGTTAATAACATCACTGCCTCGTTCTTCAGTGCATTGCTGCCTCAGGTGAAGAAGGGTTATACCAAAATGTCAACTTCTCCACCTCTTGATGCTGTGTTCACCCCAGTCTCCTGCTTGTCTATCTCAGGTGCAGTCTTACCAATGCCCTCTATAACTGAAGCATGGCCTCCATACTCTTGCATTCAATTCACCTTACAATAAGCCATAATGTTCTTTCCTGATGACTTGCTGCACCAGCATACTGAACCTTTGCAATTCATACATTAGGACATCCAGATCTGTCTGCATCTCAGAACTCTACAACATCTCATCATTTAGATAATATGTTTTTTTCTTTATTCTTTCAGCCAAAATAGACAATTTCATACTTTTCCACAGCGTACTCCATTTGCTCACTTTATGTTCCTTTGTTGATCCTTATGTCATCTTCACAACTCTCTTTTCTACATATTTTTGTGTCATTAGCAAATTCAGCTAACATACCTTTAGTACCTCACCCAAATCACTCATATAACTTATAAAGTATTAATGTCCCTGCACTGACACCTGTGGCCCACATCCTTCTGGTTTGAAAATACCTAGTTATTCCTACACAATGCTTTCCTGTTAGCCAGCCAATCTTCTATCTGAGCCACATTATGACTGGAGAAAGAACTGGAGGAATGGGTGGCACTATGGGCAGCACGGTAGCACAATGGTTAGCACTGCTACCTCACAGCGCCAGAGAACCGGGTTTAATTCCTGCCTCAGGCGACTGACTGTGTGGAGTTTGCACATTCTCCCCGAGTCTGCGTGGGTTTCTTCCGGGTGCTCTGGTTTCCTCCCACAGTCCAAAAATGTGCAGGTTAGGTGAATTGGCCATGCTAAATTGCCCATAGTGTTAGGTGAAGGGGTAAATGTAGGGGAATGGGTCCGGGTGGGTTGCGCTTCAGCGGGTCGCTGTGAACTTGTTGGGCCGAAGGGCCTGTTTCCACACTGTAAGTAATCTAATCTAATCTAAGTAATCTAATTTAGTCTTCTCAACTTCCGCCTTAAGACCCTCCAACTACATGGGATCAATGTCAGCTTCACCAGTTTCCTCATCTCCCCTCCCCCCATCTTATCCCAGATCCAATCTTCCAACTTGGCACTGCCCTCTTGAAGTGTCCTTCCTGTCCATCTTCCTTCCTAACTATCCACTCTGCCCTCCCCTCTGACCTATCACCATCACCCCTCACCTTCATTTTCCTGTTGCATTCCTAGTTAACCATGGGTGGAGTTTATGACCCTTAGAACTTCCATTTGTTGGAGTCTACTTGTTCTGTACTCACTGGAATATCCATTTAAATGTTTTCTATCTATTGACTTACCTTTTAACCTAAATTATCAGTTCATGTTTGCTAGCTCTGCTTTCATATCCTTATAATTATCCTTGATTATGCTTGACCCATCATTCTCTCCCTTAAACTGTATGTAAAATTCAGTGTGATCAATGCTACCCAGTGGTGCTTTCACTATAAGATGAGTAAAGCCTGCTGTTTGGTTTTTGCTCTCAGATATTGCCCCAAATATTCATTGAATTCCTGCAAGACAATTTTGAAGTCTACAGGTAGGTTAAAATTCCTTATAATGATTGCCATGTCCCTTTGTCAAGATCCTTCTATCCTTATCTAAATTGCAAATGTGCATGAAAAATGGCTGCCAACACAACCACAATGGGCAGAGTAAATTTATCGCTGAGGAAGCAGGCTCTGCTTATGAACAATGTGAGGCCCTTCAAGGAACAATTATGCTAAGGCACCGACACATTACAGGTTGAAGACATCTATAATTATAAACCTCTGCACATGAAACGTGTGCAGGAACCAATTAAGCTAAATCCAAATCTGGCCATATGCAATCTTGACCATGTCATTGGTCATTACAGATTGATTACAGTTAACCCAGTGAAGCAAATATAATCACAAGCAAACCTAAAAGTGTCATTTGCTGGCTGCAATTTATAAAGACAGTCCAAGGTTTCAGGCTGCTCAAGTACACAGAATTGATTTACGCTCACCTTGAGTTACACGCATTTGACATATTCTTATATGAAATGCTGCATTTCTTGAGTGATGTGGGACACGGACAAGGTTTCATTACTCCCACTGCACTTACAATTGCTTACTATATTTGCATGCCATGGCTTGTGCTGCATACATTGGAATTAGGTCCATTATGTCAAAAGTCCATTGGAATCATGCCACAGCCCTCTTTGTCAGAGTCTTCCATGTCCCGCTGTATGGAGGATGAGACTAAAGTGTTATTTGTGTGTGATGCGACTCCTCACCTTACTAGGGAGCTGTTCTATTTTTGATACTTCCTTACAGATTATGACCATAGGTCCAGTCACAGCAAGGGTTATTTTCACTGTGATACGGTGAAAGAAGAGCACTGAGAAATGAAGGACAATCAGATGCGCAAACAAGCTGCTGACCAGCTCCAGATGGATACACTACTGCTGAATATCCCCTCAGGATGTGGAGAGCATATACAGAAGGCCCAGAGCCTATTGTCCTTGATACTATATTGTCCAACTGAGCCAAGGCCTAGTGACACTGCATCCTGCAGATGTCCTAAGACACTGTAACAGAACTGTGTCTTTTGCTGGAACAGGACCTGCAAATGTAAGGTGTAAGTGGCAAGTAGATCACAGTGGCCACCAAGGTGACAGCCTTTCAAAACCTCTAAGCAACTTGCTACTTCCAAGGACCAATGGGGACCTGTGTGGGATCTCTTGATTCTCCACCCACAAATGTATCGAGACTTTTGCCAATGCATTTGTGCCCAATTGCACTACTCCATCCCAACTCCTTGTGATGTGGTCAGTGCTTCCCCCAGGCAGTAGGCATTGAGAATGAAGAGATCCCACACATGTCCCCATTGGGTCCTTGGAAGTAGCAAGATGCATAGAGGTTTTGAAAAACTGTCACATTTGACTTTCCCCCGGTGCAGAGTGTGATAGTCTTTACACAAATTTCATTGAAAGCACTGTATCATAATGCAGCAGACTTCATCAATAGAAATCTTTTCCATTCCATCAATGTACAATCATTTGAAATCACTGCTACCACACCCTTGAAGTCTGTTCCAGTTATCCTAAGAACTTGCATGTTCCTGCTTCACTTCAAGGCCTGGATGTCTTACAAAGATTGTTACTGGGAAACACCGGCTATCCTATGTAAACATGGATGATGACCCCGTTAGGTAACCCCTGACTGAGGCTGAGTGTAGATGTACCACTCTACTGCAGAATCTGGTTTCCAGCATCTGCAGTCATTGTTTTTACCTAGTTGATTTTAACCCTACTGTGATTCCTGCCTTGAAGAAGTTTTCCTCCTTTCTCTACAAGAATCTCAGGGAGTCCCTCTCCCGCTGCAGTTCCCAGGTATCACCTTCATCCCCACCCCCACTCACCTATTGTACTCTATGCTACTTTCTCCCCACTCCCACCCTCCTCTCATTTATCTTTCTACCCTTCAGGCACTCTGCCTGTATTCCTGATGAAGGGCTTTTGCCTGAAACGTCGATTTTCCTGCTCCTCGGATGCTGCCTGAACTGCTGTGCTTTTCCAGCACCACTCTACTCCAGAATCTGGTTTCCAGCATCTGCAGTCATTGTTTTAACCTAGATGTAATATAGCCCATCTTCCGTGAAGGCCATGGTGCCGCAGACAATAGGGCTCAATAAGATGAGGTTGTGTTACTTGGATTGTTTTGGATGGGACCCTCACAGTGTACCCCAGATTGAATGTGCTTGTGCTGCCCTGTGTGCAACAGGAGTGGGCAAAGGGGAGGACGCGATGGATGGTGAAGAGCTGGGAGGCCAGTAGCAATCTTCTTCGGAGTAAGGTGAGGACACTGAGAAGGAGGAACATCACCTTCACCATGATAGAGTGAAGCAGTATTGGGCACAAGATGTACAGTACTTTACTGATGCCTGTCTCCAAGCCAATCAGTCAATGGCTGTGAATTTGTGTTGTCCAAAAGGCAAGCAATCACTATTTATCTCCAAAAAGTGCATGCAACATTTTTTTGTTTGCTTTTCCTTTGTTTTATCTATTCAATAAAAGAAAATGTTTTCAACTGCTTAAAGGCTTTATAACATCTGGAGCTTCCGCGTTGAACAATGTTTTGTCATAGAACATAGAACAATACAGCGCAGAGCAGGCCCTTCGGCCAGCAATGTTACACCGACCTGTGAACTATTCTCAGCTCATCCCCCTACACTATTCCATCATCATCCATATGCTTATCTAAGGATTGCTTAATATCTCCCTAATGTGGCTGAGTTAATTACATTGCAGGTAGGACATTTCACATCCTTACCACTCTCTTTGTAAAGAACCTGCCTCTGGCTTCTGTCTTAAATCTATCTCCCCTCAATTTGTTGTTATGCCCCTTGAACTAACTGATGTCATCATCCTCGGAAAAAGACTTTCATTGTCTACCCTATCTAATCCTCTGATCATCTTGTATGCCTCTGTCAAATCCCCTCTTAGCCTTCTTCTTTCCAATGAGAACAGACCCAAATCTCTCAGCCTTTCCTCATAAGATCTTCCCTCCAGACCAGGCAACATCCTGGTAAATCTCCTCTGCACCTTTTCCAATGCTTCCACATTCATCCAGAAATATGGCGACCAGAACTGTACACAATATTCCAAGTGTGGCCGCACTAACATTTTGTATAGTTACAGCATGATATAATGGCTCCAAAACTCAATCCCTCTACCAATGAAACCTAACACACCGTATACCTTCTTAACTGCACTATCAACCTGGGTGTCAACTTTCAGGGATCTATATACATGGACTCCAAGATCCCTCTGCACATCCACATTACCAAGAATATTTCCATTGACCCAGTACTCTGCCTTCCTATTATTCTTCCCAAAGTGCATCACCTCACATTTAGCTGCATTGAACTCCATTTTCCCAATTCTCGGCCCAATTCTGCAGTGTATCCAAGTCCACCTGTGACCTGTAACATTCTTCCACAATGTCCACTACTCTACCAACTTTAGTGTCATCTGCAAATTTACTAATCCATCCACCTATGCCTGCATCTAAGTCATTTATAAAAATGACAAACAGCAGTGGTCCCAAAACAGATCCTTGAGGCACATCACTAGTAACCGAACTCCAGGCTGAATATTTTCCATCAACCACCATTCGCTGCCTTCTGTCAGAAAGCCAGTTTCTAATCCAAACTGCTAAACCACCCTCAATCCCATGCCTCTGCATTTTGTCCAACAGCCTAGCATGTGGAACCTTATCAAAGGCTTTACTGAAGTCCATGTATACCACATCAACTGCCCTACCCCATCTACATGCTTAGTCACCTTCTCAAAAAACTCAATGAAGTTTATGAGACAACCAGCCCTTGACAAAGCCATGTTGACTATCTGATATCAAATTGTTGCTTGCTAGATGATTATAAATTTTATCTCTTATAATCCTTTCCAGAATCTTTCCTACAACAGAAGTAAGGTATGCTTGTCCTTATTGGTCAGTGCATTGAATAGAGGAGTTGGGAGGTCATATTGTGGCTTTACAGGCCATTGGTTAGGCCACATTTGGAAAATTGCACAGAATTCTGGTCTTCCTGTTATGGGAAGGATGTTTTAAAGCTTACAAGGGCTCAGAAAAAATTTATAAGGACATTGCCAGGGTTAGAGGGTTTGAGCAATAGGTAGGGGCTGAATAAGCTGGGGCATAGGAGGTTGAAGGATAACTTATAGAGGTTTATAAAATCATGAGGGACATGGATAGGATGACTAGCCAAGGTCTTTTCTCTTGGGTAGGGGACTCCAAAACTAGAGGGCATAGCTTTAAGGTGAGAGGAGAAAGATTTAATAGAGACCTATGGGGGCAACATTTTCATGGACACAGTGGTGCATGTATAGAATGAACAGCCAGAGGAGATAGTGGAGGCTGATACAATTGCACCGGTTAAAAGATATCTGATGGGTACGTGAATAGGAAGGGTTCAGAGCGATATCGGCCAGGTGCTGGTACACGGGACCAGATAAATTTAAGATATCTGGTCAGCATGGATGAGTTGGACCGAAGATTCTGTTTCTGTGTTGTACAGCTCTATGACTCTATAAACTGTTCTGTTATGCTGAGTGTTAATATACGGGGAGTAGCTGCAAGCTCCCCCTCCCTGTACTCCATTATATTGACTATCAGTCATGCAGCTTAATGGGAACACTACCCATAGGAAGACTGCTTCCTAACACCTTCTCAAGGTAAATAGGAATAGGAAATAAATACTAGCCTTGTCAGTGGTGTTTTTACCCTAACAATGAATAAAATAAATACTGGATAAGGGAGTACCTTAGTAAATTAGAGCAGGGTAGCAGCAGTCTTTAAAGGAGTTTCAAGGGTATCATTAAGTATTGCTGTAAAGCAAATGGAATAGTTAAAATCCATTAGATACTAAATTAACCGTAAAATCAAGAATAGAAAATAAATTAAATGAAAACCTCTTTTTTTTGCTTTAAAAAACTTGCTGGCTTAAGACAACAGTGGAAGACTGCCAAGGAGATATTGATTGGAATGATTACTGCCATGATTGGAAACTTGGTGTTATATTTGATATCATGTTTTGCAAGGAATTATTCCACATGTTTGGATGGTGTGGGAGGGGAGGCAGCTTCTGGACTGAAAATTGGCTAGCCTGAAGAAAAACAACATGGATATGAATGGAATTGCATTGACAGAACAAAGGATCATTCGAGAAATGCAACTGGAATTCACACCCTGACCATTTAAAATATACATTAAATCATCGAAAGAAGGAGGAATAAGCAAAGTTAGTTATGTTTGCAGTTGTCACCAAACTGGGAGGGACAAGGAAAAAAAAACCACTCCATTTACATCAAGGTGAAGATGGATTGATGAGAAGTAAAAGAAATGCAAAGTAATTGGACTATGGAAGGAATATAAACAGTAAGAATCAATGAAATAACATGGGATTATACAGAAACAAAAGTGGGTAAATTAGCAGATAATTCACTGAAATTAGGCATCGTGACTGATAGCAGGAGAAAAGCTAAGCAGACTTTATCGACCCAGAAGGATATTTGCTACCAGTGGCGGTAAGAGGTCTGTATGAGGCACTTCTAGAGCCCCACTAGGAGCAATATGTAATTCTGTTCACAATGCTACACCGAGGACATCCAGACATTGGAAGTAACACAATGAATTGAATTGAATTGAATTGAATTTATTATCACGTGTACAGAAAGAGACAGGGAAAAGCTTTGTCTTGTGAGCAATACAGGCAGATTACAGAGTTAAATAGCATAGATAAGTAAATAATAGGTAAACAGCGGCAAAACCAAAACGCAGGTACAGGCAAATGTTAAGCGTTTGTGAGACCATTCAGTATACTAACAACAGTAGGGCAGAAACTGTTTCGGAACCAGCTGGTGTGCGTGTTCAGGCTTCTGTACCTTCTCCCCGATGGTAGAGGTTGTAGAAGAGCATTTCCAGGGTGGGCTGGATCTTTGAGAATGCTGGTGGTCTTCCCTTGACAGTGGCCTGGCAGATGAATTCTATACTTAGTAGGTTGGTCTTTGTGATTGTCAGGGCCGAGTTTACCACTCTCTGTAACCGTCTCCAATCTTGAATGTACAGTTGCCATACCAAGTAGTGGTACATCCAGACAGAATGCTCTCGATGTCACACCTATAAAAATTCGCAAGGGTATTCACCGTCATGCCAAATTTCCTCATCTGCTTGAGGAAGAAGAGATGTTGTTGGGGCTTTGTAACTAGTACGTCCACATGAAGAGTCCAAAAAAGCTTGTTGTGGATGATCACTCCCAGGAGATTGACACTCTCCACTCGTTTCACCTCTGTGCTGTTAATGTATAGGGAGGCATGAGTAACATCCCACCAAAAGTCAATAATGAGTTCCTTGGTTTTGCCAGCATTGAGAACTAGGTTTTTCTCAGTGAGCCATTTTTCCAGGTCTTCCACCTTCTGTCAGCAATCTGTTTTGTTGTCATCTGAGATTTGATCAACTATGATGGCGTCATCAGCGAACTTGTAAATGGCATTAGTCTGGTATTTGGTGATGCAGTGAGTATGGTAGGGGGCTGAGTACACACCCCTGGGGGGCTCCATTGTTGAGTGTTAATGTCCCCAGTCTTCACTGATTGTGGCCTGTGGGTCAGGAAATTGAGGATCTAGTTGCAGAGAGTAGGGCTTAGTCTGAGATCACTAAGTTTAGTAATCAGTCTCGAGGGGGATAATAGTGTTGAAGGCTAAACTTTAGTCAATAAGAAGGATTCTTACGTAGCTGTTCTTGGCATCAAGATGTTCTAGGGAGGAGTGAAGGGCAAGTGATCTGACATTTTACGTAGATCTGATGGTCCGATAGGCAAATTGGAGTGGGTCAAGAGTAGCAGGGAGGCTGGAGTTGAGTAATGCCATGACCAGTCTTTCAAAGCACTTTGTGACAACCGAAGTTAGGGCCACTGGGTGGTAGGATAGAGGCATGTTGCATGAGCCTTCTTAGGCACAGGGTTGATGATGGCCCTCTTGAAACAGGCAGGGACAGTGGCCTACTGCAGGAGAGGTTGAAAATGCCCGAGAAGACCTCTGCAAGTTGATCTGCTCATGCTCTGGGTGCACAGTCTGGTACTCCATCTAGTCCCATCATTTTCCTTGGATTCACACAAAGAAAAACTGATCTGACCTCTGATGCAGTGACTGTTGGGCTAGGTACATCATGACTTGTTGGAATAAGTGTTCCCTCTTTGCTAAAATTCTGCTCAAAGTGAGCATTGTAGGTGTTGAGATGATCTGGGAGGGATGTGACATCATCTGCTATTTTGCGCTATCTCTTTCTAGAACCTATAATGTCATTCAGTCCTTGTCATAGTCGCTGGGTGTCTGTCCAGATCTCTAGTTTGAATTGGTATTGGTCCTTGGCTGTCTTAATGGCTCTGCCAAGATCATACTTGGATTCCTTATATTTGAGTGTGTCTCCTGATCTGCAGGCCTCACACCTGGTTTTTGCAGGCTCTGTATGTTCTGAATCATCCAGGGTTTCCTGTTGGGGAACACTCGGATTGACTTCCTCAGTTTGCAGTCCTCCATACACTTGCTGATAAAATCTGTGATGGTGGTGGTGTACTTGCCCAAGGTACCTGTGGACTGTTTGAACATGGCTCAATCACCACTTCCAGACAGCACCAGAGTTGATTCTCTGCCTCCTCTGACCAGCACTGGACCTGTATCCGTGAGTGGATCTCCTGCTTAAGCTTTTGTCTGTAAGCAGGGAGAGGAAACACGGCATTACATAGAACATAGAACATAGAAGGATACAGCGCAGTACAGGCCCTTCGGCCCTCGATGTTGCGCCGACCGAATCCTACCTAACCTATACTAGCCCAATAACTTCCAAATGCCTATCCAATGCCCGCTTAAATGACCATAAAGAAGGAGAGTTCACCACTGATACGGGCAGGGCATTCCATGAACTCACAACCCGCTGTGTGAAGAATCTACCCCTAACATCTGTCCTATACCTACCACCCCTTAATTTAAAGCTATGTCCCCTAGTAACACCTGACTCCATTAGCGGTAAAAGGTTCTTAGTATCTACCCTATCTAAACCCCTAATCATCTTATACACTTCTATCAGATCTCCCCTAAACCTTCTCTTCTCCAATGAGACATTGTGCTCGGAGTTCCCTAAATGAGGGCAAGGAATGTAGTGGTAGGCATCTTTCACTGTGGTGTAGCAGTGGTCTAAAATGTTCGGTCCCCTGGTGGGGCAAGTAAAGTTCTGGTCGTACTTGGGTGACACCTTCCTTAGATTGGCTTGATTGAAGTCGCCTGTTGGCATAGACAGGGCCTTGGGGTGTTCCATCTCCAGGGTGTTGTTGGTGGAATACAGCACATCCAGAGCTTCATCAACCTTTGCTTGTGGCAGTATGTACACAGCAGTTAGTATAGCAGTGGTAAATTCCTGTGGTAGATAGAAGGGGCCGCATTTGATGGTGAGGAATTCAAGGTTTGGGGAGCAAGTTGTCCAGGGTTGTAATGTAGCATTGTTAAGGTATCTGAACCAAAGACTGACTAAAGACCTTTGTAATTTGTTATGGTAGACGTAATGTTCAAGGTTCTTAATATAGCCTCAAGTTTAGAAAACACAAGGTACACTGTCAGTTCAGATGGCAGTGAAGAGTCAAAATGTACAGCCAAGCAAGAAGTAAATAAGAACAGATACTTATTAAGTTGAGCATCAGTAGATATTTGGAGAGATGACTAGCTAAGCGGTCCTTTTTTGAAACAAATAGATGAAATCATAGAATCCCTGCAGTGTGGAAACAAGCGCTTGGTTCATTGAGTCCTCACTGATTCCCTGAAGAGCATCCCACTCTGCATTTCCCACGTCCAATTCACCTAACTTGCACATCTCCAGACACCATGGACAATTCACCTAAAATGCACATCGTTGGACTGTGGGAGGAAACCAGAGTACCCAAAGGTAACTCATGAAGACATGGGGAAGACTGTGAAAATTCCACATAGATAGTTGCTTGAGAATGGAATTGAACCTAAGTCCCTGGTGCTATGACGCAGCAGTGGTAACCACTGAGCCATCATGCCATCCCAAATATATTGGATTATTCTAACCATATATATTTTTTCCTGTTTTCAACTGTGGACTCAATAATGTTTGCTAAAGATGATTTCTTTAAACTTGAAATGACTTATTTATTTACTTTAATGCACAATTTTCTTTGCAACTACAGCTATGTAGTTATAATAAGATTGTTTGATTTACTATCAGACTCATTTTTTTCATCACCTAACCCTCATTAATACACCTGCAGCACCCTTTAAGAATTTCAATCAACTTATTTGGGATAATGATTGCATTTTTGCTTATTGCTTTCTCCATTAAAAGCTCAAGCCTTGATTTCTAATCAAGCAATCAAAATGATATTTGATCTCAAAATCAATACACTTTATATTATTAATCAGTTGGGTATTTGATGAGAATCTATTGTGACATCTATCTAATCTGTTTGGTGGCTGGAGCATATGACAGAATTATCACGGATGTGTGTTTTACTGTTTAAATAATATAAATTGTGCAAAAATGCACAGAGGAGAACTTAAATGCTTCAAAAAAATGTTGCTTGAAAATGCTGCAAATAACAACTTCAAGCAAAATTGCTTTGCAAAGTTATTGAACCTGGCAGCGAAATTGATATTTAGCAAAGATGCCAGTTTAAGTCAAATTGCTTCAGGGATTGTGTTTTTTGGCTGTTTATAATTCTCTTACATCATCAGTGTTGAAATCTCCCCATAATCATTTGATGTTGCCAGCAACACCCATTTTAAAACAGCAATATTTATTGTTCCAATGAAAGGAATCACAATTTTTTCTTCTCAATTGATTTTTCAGAGGTAACAACTCACTCTTAGGAGTTCGACATGTGATGGATAAATCAACATTCAAAAGAAGGTGCTTGGCAGTTAACAACCTCAAAATATAATTCAGCAGATCTATCAGCATCTGTGTGGACAAAATAATGTTAATGTTTCCTGTCTGGTAACTCTTCTTCAAAACTGATAATAGCTAGGATAAGGTGATACATATATGTTGAAGACAAGGGGTGAGGGGAAGTAGTACACAATAAGTATAGACGGAGCACAGAAAAACAAAGAGAATAGCAGTTAGAAGACAGCAGTTAGATGACAGGTGAGAGCAAGTGGGAAAGAAAAGCTGATAATAGAGACCATTATTTGGTGAAAATGGATTGGCTATGATGAAAGCAATCCGTGTCATGACAGGGCCAGGGATGTGGGAGTGGGTAAAGGACATGGAAAGCTGGGTTCAGATTCTAACATTATTGAATTTGATATGGAGTAAAAAGTGAAGTCTGCAGATGCTGGAGATCAGAGCTGAAAATGTGTTGCTGGTCAAAGCACAGCAGGTCAGGCAGCATCCAAGGAGCAGGAAATTTGACATTTTGGGCACAAGCCCTTCATCGTTCTTGATGAAGGGTTTGTGCCCGAAACATCGAATTTCTTGCTCCTTGGATGCTGCCTGACTTGCTGCGCTTTAACCAGCAACACATTTTCAGCTCTGAATTTGAGATGGAGTCCAGGTGGCTGCATGAACCCCAAACAGAAAATGAGATCCTGTTCTTCCAATCTGTGTTAAGCTTTGCTGGAGCATTGCAGCAAAGACGAGTCAGAGATATTGACCAGGGAACACCAGGTGGTATGTTGAAGTAGCTGGCAACTGGAAACGCAGGAGTCATTTTTACAGACAGACTATAACTGTTCTGCAAAGTGGTCGTTCAGTCTGCGTTTTGTTTCCCCAGTGTAGGACAGACCACACTGTGAGTAGTGAATACAATTAACTAGACTAAATGAAGTGTAGGTAAATCACTGCTTCATGTGGAAGGTGTGTCTGAGGCCTTGGATGGTGAGGAAGGAGGAAGTAAACAGGTATATGTTGTATACCTTCTACAATTGTATTGGACATTGCTTGGGGGGTGTGGTAAAATCTTGGGATTAGAGCATCTATCTTCTCTGCAAACGTTATTCTCCTGTTCTTTGTTTTAAATCTTCTTTCAACCACTAGAAGAAGTCCAGAGTAGAAATTACAACGTCCAAGCTAGAAATTCAAAACTGGGTCTTACTAAATTAGTCAGAAATCAGTTGACTGTTACATGTTTCCAATCAGTTTGATGGTGAATTGAATATCAGAGTTGGTTAACTGGACACGCCTTGGACAAAGGTTAGAAGGAAGTGCATGTTTGGGGTCAAGCTTGTGATTACCTGTTTTATCATCTATCACTCACAGTCATAGAGTCACAGAGACGTACAGAACAGAAACAGACCCTTCTATCCAACTCATCCATGCTAACCAGACAGCCTAACCAAATCTAGTCCCATTTGCTATGACATGGCCTATATCCCTCTAATCCTTTCCTATTCGTATGCTCATCCAGTTGCTTTTTAAATATTATTATTCCACCACTTCCTCTGGTAGTTCATTCCATACACACATCATCCTCTGTGTGAAAATGTTGTCCCTTGGGTTCCTTTTAAATCATTCCCCTCTCACCACAAACCTATGCCTTCTAGATCTGGACTCTCCTACCCCAGGGAAACGGCCTTGTATGTTTATCCTATCCATGTCTCTCATGTTTTATAAACCTCTGCAAGGTTACCCCTCAGCCTCCAAAGCTCCAAGGAAAACAGCCCCAGCTTATTCAGCTTCTCCCTACAGTTCAAATCCTCCAACCCTGGCAACATCCTTGTAAATCTTATTTGAACTCTTTCAAGTTTCACAACATCGATTGAAATAAAGCTTAATTTCATATCAAATTCTGCTCTATTATAAATTATTTTCACTTCAGTAGCTTTACTTTAAGCTAAAATAAATCTGAAGAAAAATTAATAAACAGTGAAAAATAACACTGGATTTAGCTTACTTTACTATTTAAACTAAAAGATCAATAGTTTAACCCAATAGGAGGACTTTAATAGGAGAATCAATTTTAATACAATGCATCAATTTGCAATTGTATTCTCGTTAAAACATTTTTCAGAAAGGAAATTGATTTGTCAGCAAGTCTCTTGATTAAGTTTAAAATTAGATTGCATTGTATGTGTGCCACATTATTCCCTGTATAATCATTTAATATTAAAAAGACTAAATTAATTTAGTTTCCAGCTTTAATGCATATTTTCAAATGCTAAAGCAAAGCTTGTGCTGCTATTTTTGATCAAGTGACATATGACACAATTTGTGTTGTAAATTCAGCATTCATAATCAAGTTGATGGCTAAAACTTTTGTGCAATATCACTGAAATCATGTCTGACTGAAAGCAAATACAGTTCAAAATAAAGTTCTAAACTACTGCTGATGATTAACCAGGCAGTATGGGACTTTGATATATCCTAGACAGCTGGGTCTGTCACTGGAGTTTGGCATCCCCTCCATCCTTTTGTTTCTATAGTTAAGATAATGCTAGTTGGGCAAGAAACATGTAACTTATTTGCATTATCAATTTTAAAAATACAATGTTTTAGCTAAGTTAGGCTCCGGTACTAATGCTGGATGCACCTGGTGCTCTTTGTGCCTTGATTCTAGCTGTTGGTATTAGTATCTTGTAAGTGAATTGTGTTCCTTATGGGATAAAGGTGAATGCTGCATAAAACGCAAAGTGAAAGCTATGGGCCATTCCTTCAGGTCTCCAGATAGGTACATTAACAGATGTCTGTTAGAACTTATGGAGTCATAGAGTTGTAGGGACGTACACCATGGAAACGGACCCTTTGGTCTGACTTTTCCATATATACCAGATATCCTAGATTAATTTACTCTTAGGAATCTGGGTAGTCATTGAAACCTTTAGAGGACCATGTGGGCCGACATTTTTAAAAGGTCCTCAGGAAACGCTGCAGGTAAAAGGAAGTGAGACAAATTAGATCCATCAGGTAAGCAGTTAAAAACCTTTAATCTAACTACACACAGGCCAAGAGGAGTAGGAATGTTTCATCTGAGCCCAAAATGCTAACCCTTTAAATGATGCTTGCAGGATCCATCCCACCTATGATCTCCTGTGATGTGTAATCCTCTTCCACTGTGATTGCCAACTCAAGTATTATCCACCTATAAATCCAAGATTACCAACTCACAAACTATGCTCTTGTCAGCTCCATCCTTGAATTATGATCCAGGACCAAGAATCAAAAGCTTCAATCCTAAAACAGGAATTGAAGTAGGCCATTCAGCCTGTTGAATTGGCTCTGCTGTTAAATGAAATTTTATCTAATCTGATCATTGTCAAATCCACTTTCTTGCCTTTTCCCATAACATTTGATTCTGTATTGATTACAAAACTGTCCATCTCAGTCTTTAATATACCGAATAACCCAGCCTCAAGAGTCTTCTGTGGTAAATAATTCCACAACATCACAGCTCTGTGAGAGAAGAAGTTCCTCTTCATCTCTGTCTTAAATAAGTGACCCCTCATTCTGAGATTATGCCCTCTTGTTCTAGACTCTCCCACACAGGAAAACAATCTTTCTGCATTTACCCTGGCAAGTCCTTTAAGAATCTGATATACTTCAATAAGGTTGCCTCTCATTCATCTATATTCCAACAAGTACAAGCCCAATTTTTTCAACGCCTCCTCATAAAATTGTCCCTCTTCACCTATTGTCAGCCTAACAAACTTTCCCTGGACTGCCTGCAATGCCAGTACTTCTTTCTTGAGGTAAGGGGCCCACATCCATTCACAGTTTTCTAGCTGTGTTCTGACTCGCACCTTGCATAGTCTTAGCAAGATGTTAGGGCTTATAATTTTATTAATTGCAAGAAGGTTAAAGAAAGACCTGAGTAAGGTCATAAAGATAATGATTCAGTACAATATGATAAAATGTTACAGATAGGTTGAACTGAACACAAACATGACGAATAAGAGAACACAAACTTTAGGTAATCCTTAAAATGTTCAAAGAGAGTTTGAAACAATAATTTTTACAGCAAGGTTAATTATAATGTAAAATTATCTGTCATTGAAGTAGTTCATAAAGTTTGTTTAAATGCAATTGGGTGTTGCCTTAAAAAGTATATTCTAAAGAGTTCAAGGAATGAGCAGGATAATGGGAATAACCTACCTATTTAATATAAACAAAACCCAGAACAGACACTTTGGACCAGGTAGCCTGCTGCTGTGCTGATTTGATGATTATAACAGCCCTTCACAGTGGATGTATGCTTTTTGCATAACTATATACAATTAGCATTAATATTTCTTCTAAAATTACGACTGACAATGAATTAATATTTCAATACAATGGGCATGCACAAAAATTTCTTCAACAAGTTTTTTTTATTATTGACTTAGATGTATAAGAAAGTAGATTAAACATCATTTTGTCTGAAATCCAACTCAGCAAAAAGGTCAGGCCATTAACACCCACTGTGACACTTTCTACAGGGTTCTGTTGAGAATGCAGCCTGACATTAGGGGAAGTCTGACATACTACAATGTTGAGAAGTGGGAAATGTCAGCCAATACAAAGAAACAGCAGGAGATGGCAAGCTATCATTGTAAAGTAGGTTAGAAATATAATTGAGCTCTCAAATGAAGGTGGTTTGACTTCCCTCATGCGTATGACACCATTGATTTACACATACAGGTTAATGGCTTAGTATTTTAGTTGGGGCATTACTTTCATAGATATATACAGAGTCCTGTTGCCACAAGCCTGACGTGTTTTCTTATTTTTCAGGAAAAACTGTATTTTCAAAATGATAGCCTGAATGTCAACCATTGTGTGGCTTGTTCCTATTCCCTGAGGCTGTTGGCCACCTTCATTGAGGCTCATAAAAAAATGAATGTTTCAACAGGGTGTGTTTTAAGATGCTACAATACAAATTGATAGCATGTTGACACTAACTTTTCTGAAATTTTTGCAATTTTGTTGTCTGTTGTGTATTATTATTAACACTTATACCTTCACTCGCCCTCACAAAATTAATAGAGGTTGTAAATTTACTGTATTAACATTTGTTTGATCCGAGGACAATAATAGACGGTAAAATAAACTAAAAACAAAACCCCATGGGGTCTGTGCTCTAAGAGAACCTATGCTCAAATTTTCCTGAAAAACGTTGAGAAAAAACAGAAGTGGTCTCAATCCAGGAAATAGTACTTTCCAAATGCTGGGATCTATCTCAATGATGATTTGAGTAAACTTAAATGTGCAGGTCAGTACTGGGCTGATGCTGAAATACTGCATGCCCGTTAATCACCAGGAATTAGGTTGTCCCATAGGAATTCCCGAGGGAGTCGAAAGAATGTTCAGTATGAGTATGATGTTCAATATAGGCTCATGGCCGAGCTCCATCGCCAAAGCTCTGTATCTGACTGAAGAATTGTGACCATGTGTGAGCATGAGCAGAACAGCTCCAGTGACAATAGGCCAGAAAATCTGATCACAATTGCAAACCCTTGTTTCTTTTTTACCAAAAATTGACTATGTGTCAATTCCAGGGAGTTTCATGGAGGGCCTTTCATTGTGTGCTCTAGCAGGTTACATAATGTGAGTCTCTGCAGCTTACCACGTTAGCTATGCATCATGGTTCTATAATGCCCACTTGTATAATCATCTGCTCAGCAATGGTGGGAATACTCATCACTTCCAGGACCTCCTGGGAACCCTGGCACTGGCACCATTTTTAAAGCACAGCCTCATACCAGGTCAAGTGTTGCCAGTCACATGTTGCCCTTCACAGTGCACTTTGTACAAAGGGAACAAACGAGAAAATAATTCTTCAAAGGCAGATATGCAGCATAGAAGATACTTCATTGCAAATACAAGCTCACATTTATTAATGCATTGCTCTTTTATGTCACACCTGTCTGATGTACAATCATTGAAACTTCAGCTAAAAGAATTAAGCTATCCATCCTCAGTGCATAGCATTTTGCGAACCCGTCTAAGGGAGTTATACATGTCAAGGACCAGTACTGTCGTTGGAAGTAGGACAGTGTATCACAGTTTGAGGAACCAGGGATGTTAGTATATGTGAGACACTGCATCGCGATGTGAGAGGGCCATTGCAGTCAGAGTGTCACATTATGAGGAACAGTGCAGTCAATATGAGTCGGTTGATGTGAACAGCATGCATGATCAAGGTAGAAGATTAAAGAGTGAGAGGACAGGGGAACAAACAGCCTGAATTGAAGAAACACTAGGATTATGATTTCTCTCCCATGCCCTATTTTGTTGAAGCACTGACAGATTGTTATTGGATAATATTGTTGGATCACAGCCTAGAAGGTTTAACACAGAATCAGTAACATAATGCCTCAATGAGCTCTTGTATCTGATGCAACACTAATAAAGTTTAATCTTGTTTTTGTCCTTGAGGAATTATTGAGAGTACAATTTTTACTGACATGATTTAGGGACATCACTGAAATCTTAACCCTTAATTAAAATAATAAATTAAATGCTTTGATAGCTGGGCATGCTTCAGCTATTTTAAAAAAAAACAGTTTAAACACAATTAAATTAACTGCCATGGCCTTTTGGAACTGACCATAGTAACAGACCCATACAAGATAAACTGACAGAATAATTTGTTTGTAAACTGAGTCCTGAGACAGAAAAGTAGGTGGCTCCTCCATATCCACTTGCAGAAAGGAAAGTTTAATTTGGCGAAACAACTCACTGTGAACAAGACATTGATGTTTTAGAATCTATCGCAGCTTATTTCTTAAAACAGGGCTTCCTAAACAATGGGTTAGTATCATGAAACATGCTTTTCTGCGAGCAAGTTCAGAAGCAGAAGAAAGGATGTCTTTATGGTGTCACTTATCTCACTCAGGGGAGCATTTAGAGACGTGAGTAAATAATGAGCAAGTGGGTGACTAGATGGATGTTTGGGTGGATGGGTGCGTGAGTGAGTGAATGTGGCAGAAGGTGGAAGGGTAAGTGGGTAAACAGGTAAGTGGGTAGATGAATGCTTCCATGAATGAATGCATGTATGACTGTGTAAGATGGACGAGTAGATGGGTGGGTGAGATGATGGGTTTGAGAGAGGGATTCCAACAGCACGAATATACTGTTGGATAGCATCACAAATATAAAGTTGTGACTCAGGTGTCTAAAATTCTGATAAGACAGCAATCCTGTTGGTCTCCATTCTTTGCATGGTCATGGTCACGGGCAGCATTACCTCCTTTGAGAACCATGCTTGAAGTTCGGTAGAATTTACCAGTCTTTCCACCACAGACACTTACAGTCATAGAGTCATAGAGATTTACAGCATGGAAACAGACCCTGTGGTCCAACCTGTTGATGCCGACCAGATATCCCAACCCAATCTAGTCCCACCTGCAAGCACCCGCCCCGTATCCTTCGAAATCCTTCCTATTCATATACCCATCCAAATGTCTCTTAAATGTTGCAATTGTAGCAGCCTCCACCACATCCTCTGGCAGCTCATTCCATACACACACCACCCACTGCGTGAAAACTTTACCCCTTAGGTGTCTTTTATATCTTTCCCCTCTCGCCCTAAACCTATGGACACCCCAACACCAGGAAAAAGACTTTGTCTATTTACCCTATCCATGCCCCTCATAATTTTGTAAACCTCTATAAGGTAACTCCTCAGCCTCCGACACTCCAGGGAAAACAGCCCCAGCATATTCAACCTCTCCCTATAGCTCAAAACCTCCAACCCTGGCAACATCCTTGTAAATCTTTTCTGAATCCTTTCAAGTTTCACAACATCTTTCCATTAGGAAGGAGACCAGAATTGCACGCAATATTCCAACAGTGGCCTAACCAATGTCCTGTACAGCTGCAACATGACCTCCCAACTCCTGTACTCAATATTCTGACCAATAAAGGAAAGCATACCAAACGTCTTCTTCACTACCCTATCTACCTGCGACTCCACTTCCAAGGAGCTATGAACCTGCACCCAAGGTCTCTTTGTTCAGCAACATTCCCTAGGACCTTACCATTAAGTGTATAGGTCCTGCTAAGATTTGTTTTCCCAAAATGTAGCACCTCGTAGTTATCTGAATTAAACTCCATCAGCCACTTCTCGGCCCATTGGCCTATCTGGTCCAGATCCTGTTGTAATCTGAGGTAACCCTCTTCGCTGTCCACTACACCTCCAATTTTGGTGTCATCTGCAAGGTTACTAACTGTACTACTTATGCTCACATCCAAATCATTTATGTCAATGACAAAACGTAGAGGACCCAGCACCGATCCTTGTAGCACTCCACTTGTCATAGGCTCTAGTCTGAAAATCAACCCTCCACCACCACCCTCTGTCTTCTACCTTTGAGCCAGTTCTGTATCCAAATGGCTAGTTCTCCCTGTATTCCATGAGATCTAACCTTGCTAATCAGTCTCCCATGGGGAACCTTGTGGAACGCCTTAATGAAGTCCATGTAGATCTCATCTACTGCTCTGCCCTCATCAATTTCTTTGTTACTTCTTCAAAACACTCAAACAAGTTTGTGAGACATGATTTCCCATGCACAAAGCCATGTTGACTATCCGAATCAGTCCTTGCCTTTCCAAATACATGTACATCCTGTCCCTCAGGATTCCCTCCAACAACTTGCCCACCACTGAGGTCAGGCTCACCGGTCTATAGTTCCCTGGCTAGTCTTTACTTCTTAAACAGTGGCACCACGTTTGCCAATCTCCAGTCTTCTGGCACCTTACCCATGACTATTGATGATACAAATATCTCAGCAAGAGGCCCAGCAATCATTTCTCTAGCTTCCCACAGAGTTCTCGGGTACACTCGATCAAGTCTGGGGGCCACCTTTAACCGTTTTGAGACATCCAGCACTTCCTCCTCTGTAGTCTGGACATTTTGCAAGATGTCACCATCCATTTCCCTATAGTCTATATCTTCCATATCCTTTTCCACAGTAAATACTGATGCAAAATATTCATTTAGTATCTCTCTCATTTTCTGTGGCTCCACACAAAGGCTGCCTTGCTGATCATTGAGGGGCCCTATTACAATTCCCTGCTCCATCAGTATGTTACATGTCAGGTCAAACACCACCATCCTCTTCTACGCTGTGGGGAGAGGGATTGGCTTGTCTGTCAGTACCTGGTCTGCTTGGTACTACACCTCTATTTATCTCCTTCTCAATGATAGCATCTATAGTTGAGAAACTGGCCTGTTTAACAAAGCTTGAAAAAAATATACTCCAGAAAGACAACCCTCAACAGCTGTTTCTGCAATGTCTCCTCACAGGAATGTAAGAAATGCAATCAGAAGTGCACCTTTCAGTCCATCGAAACTGCTTTGTTATTGTACTCAATCATTCCTGAACTCCTACTTCAGATTGGAGGGGTTGGTAGTTGAGTTGGGCCAGTAAAGTAGACCGGCCAATTTGGAGGATAGTTGAATGTTGGGTGAAGTCGAGTAAGCGATGTTGATTAAGTGACATCAGATTAAGTCAGTGGTGTAGTATGCCTAGTTGGGGGTAGCCCGGGTTAACACAAAGGAGGAATCTGGTGATTGTGGTGTATTCTGGTCTGAGGAGTGGTTGGGCCTGGTCAGAAAAATAGTCAGATTAGGTTAGGGACCAGTTGGAGTAAGGACAAGTTGGGTAATCTGTGGTTGGGGATAGTTGGGTCAAAGAACTGGTTGGAACAGATTTAGTTTGAGATAAAAAAAAAACTGCAGATGCTGGATTCCAAGGTAGACAAGCAGGAGGCTGGAAGAACACAACAAGCCAGGCAGCATCAGGAGCTGAAGAAGTCAACATTTTGGATGTAACCCTTCTTCAGAATTGGGGTTGGTGGAAGATAAAGAGGAGGTGGAGGAGAGTTTTAGGTGGGGAGAGGGGTGGGATAGTGAGGTAGGAATAGATAGAGGGTACAACCTGGTTGGTCAATGGAAGGAATGATTCCAGTTGGTAGCTGGAAGGAAGGGTCGGTCAGAGGAATAGAAGGGAGGAGAGATGGGAAGGGAGCTTATTTGAAATTGTTTTGGCAAGGCTCAGGGATGGGGTTGGCAGGTGGTCTGTGCTGGGGCAGTGATAGAGTGCGTTGGGGGTCAGCTAGTGGGATCATCAAGCATGTAATTATTGGGAGGTGGAGGTGGGTCAATTGTGGAATGACCCAGGTGTTAAACAAGGTATTAGTTTGTCTAACACATCCTGGGTAACTATTCAAGTAAGTACATTGGAACTGTCCAAGGTCTCCAAGTGCAAGACTGTCAGAGACCTTTGCAGAGGGTCCCAGAGGAAAAGGGAATTCCCAATCAGCAAGTTAAACTTCTTGGGTAAACCCACAAAGCTTTGCTCACTTGGTTTCTTCAGGGTCCTGACCCATATATTCAGTTGTAAAAGTTATCTAACCAGGTGCATCCTCAAGTGAAATGCATTCCAAAGAGCAGATATCCTCTTGCATGCCCTGGGAAGTTTACTCTATGCCAGTAGACAAAAGAAAAAGGTGAGGATTAGTTGTGGTAAAGATGAATTCTTATGACATCTCTACCCAGTATGTTCATATTTCAGAGACTGATGATAAAACTGTATACATTCATCAGCGATATTTGCAATTGTCATCAGCTACCTATGAGCTCCCTATCTGTACATCTCCAGTCATGAAGGGCAGAGCTATGTCTCTAAAGGTAAGAACTTCTGCCTGTTCAGGTGCGAGATGGGTTATCTGGACTTCTCCAGTCTTTTCATAGTAGCCCTAGTGTTTTTCACTTTCTTTCACTTGTAATGCAAGACAAAACAGACAGGTTACTTCTTGAAGTCAGCCACTCCTTCGATAGATACAGCCCATTCAAGTAAGGTGTCAGAGAGTTGCAGCACATTGTATAAACATCGGTGTGAGTGGGGTCAGCAAATGGATATTTTTTTAAAATGACAAAATGCAGCGAAAGTGCAATTTTGGTGATGATAAAAATTTAGTTGGTTTGATGAGTCACATTACAGAAGAAACCTGGCAAAGTTGAACATTTAAGTATGGGTTTACACTGCAGACTGGAGTTGAATGTAATCTTTTTTTTGCCTGATGTGTTTGCATTCAAGGCAGAGGCACAGTCTCCGACTGGTCATTCCTTCAGCTGTTGCTAACCGCAACATTCTTGATGGGAGCTGAAAATTACTTCCAGCACTAAATCCAAAGCTTCACCATTGAATGTGAATGCTGCCCTTGTTGTCTGCTCACCATCCTAGATATATCCTGGTTCCTTGACTTTATTTTTCTATATTGATCTTATGAACAGAATTGAAATTGGACACTCATCATCACTGCTGTATTGCTTGGAGGCATAAAATCTAGAAGTCAAGGTTTATTACTTCAATTCAGTTGTGATCATTAATTTAATTTCCAGGCAACCCTCACACATTTTCACAGCATACTTCAGAAGTTATCTTCAAATTAAAATTAGGGCCATGATTTTGTTTGTGTTGCACTAATATTTATCGTTTCAGTTAATTTCCACTTACCATGTTTGCGATAATAACCAATCCGAGGCCTTTATTTCAAAACTGTTAATATTTAGTTGGGGCTAGAGAGCTATTATTTCACAATACATTTCTTGGTACTATCAAGGACCCAAAGAATGCTTATGTTCAAAGAAATGCTTTTTAATTCAAGAACACTGTTGTGAACAGTTTGTTGGCAATGTACCTGAACAGAAATGCTGAGCACTTTAACTTCAGTTCAAAGACTTCACATATTCAACAATAATACTCAGTTATAAACCTGCACTTTAGATTGAAAACACGGAAATGAAAGGTATTTCAAACTAATAAGGATTTGGTAAACAAATTTTCTCTCTCTGTGGAGTCATTTGAGATTATGTTGTTTCTACTACCTCCCCTTAATCCAGATACCAAAATTCACTGGAGAACAATTTCTTAAATGTTCTCTATAATTTGCATAGCAGAATCTTACAAGTTCCAGAGCGGTACATTTACTACAAGTGTTTCATGCAAGGATTAAATGTTTTAGCATTCAGACCAAACAGCTTCAAATTTTATAATTGATTTTCTTTATTTTTACCAACTTCTCTCTGGAGTGAATACTAATCAAAATTATTTCTGTAAGCTATAGGAAGAACTACATTGCTTTTCTACAGAAGACGGCTAATTAATATCTATTGCTCTTTGTAGTTAGGGATTATTTGCAAGTTACTATAAGCATATTTTTCTCACAGCAAATTGATCAATTTTTTTTAGATTATTTTGTCAAAACAAATCATTAATTCAAAATGACCATGGACAAACCATTACATCTCTCATGGAAAATGAATTATTTATAAATATATGATATATTATAGCATAATGGATTCACATATTTCGTCAGTTGTACCACTTCTCATTTTCTCAATTTGCTGTTCAACTGTTGAATTTTGCAAACTCTCAACAGGCTGTTACATTATTCTTCCTATTCCCAATTCCATTTTCAAGTTAAAAAACCAGAGAGATGTATAACGGACAGTTGAATCAATGTCACTAGCTTTACATGATCCGCCAAAGTCTAAATTACCCCAATAGATTTTCATCCACTGCAGTTTTTGTTCCATACCATCTTCTAGTTACAGCAGCATAATAAAAGCATGAATGTTACTAATGTAAACTGCCAATATCAACTCAGGGAATTAGCTCATCTAATTTACTGTCACACTAATGTCTCGCAGGGTACTCTCTTTCAGGGACAAGTAGAAACAGACTTGATATCATTTCTGTCAAAACTCAGATAGAGAGAGGCATTTGCCAGGTAACTAGTCATTCTCATAAATAGGTAATTAAAAAAGTGCAAATGGTTACAATATGGCTTACATTATTTAAAAAAAAATGAATTTGACTACTTTTGAAAGATAAGATACTTTTGAAAGATAATAATAGATCACCTGAGGCTTCAGAAGCTTCATATACTTCACAGAAATTACAATTTATTTAGGTGGATTGAATAATGGCATTTTAAAACAATCATAGGTAGTGGTGATAAATGGAAATTAATTTGTCCATTTGGAGCAACATGATGAGTGACATTTTTCAAAGTTTGTTCAAACATATTTGCATTTGTATTATTCAAAAATTACTTTCTGAATTCCCATGTAAGATGAAAGAAACACAATTCCATTCTAGCTGTGAAATGAAAGGTGCATTATGCTGTAATTAAGTTTGATGTTTCCCCTAACTTCTTCAGTTCGCCAAGGATGGTAGTCTTCCTTTTGGAATTTTTTTTCGTTGTGAGAATATATTTACTGTGAGTATTCTGAAAGATCTTCTTGAAGGCCTACTGCTATTGAGCTATCCATTAGTTTAGAATGCCAATTCACTTCAGCTAGCTCAGTGTTCATGCCCTAATAATTTCAAACTAGATAAAAAGTGTAATCATACTGTGATCACTGATACCTTGGTCTGCCTTAACTCTGCAATTATGAATTGATCCTGTCACATTATGCATTACTTCCTCTATTTAAACTCACTCTCTGTTTGGTTCCAAAATCAGATGCTCCAACAGACTGTCTTGAAAGCATTCTTTGAACTGCTCATTCAGGCTATTATTGCCAATCTGATTTTTCTAGTGTATATGTACAGTAAAGTCACCCAATACATTTGCGGTCCCTTTGTCACAAGCATCCAATATTTCTTCTTGTGTATTTAATGCCAGATCATAGTCACTGCTGAGGGTACTATAGACTATGTGAAAGTGAGGACTGCAGATGCTGCAGAGTCAGAGTTGAAAAATGTGTTTCTGGAAAAGCACAGCAGGTCAGGCAGCATCCGAGGAGCAGGCGAGTCGACGTTTCCAGCAGAAGCTCTTCATCAAGAATGTGAGGTGGGGGAAGGGGGCTGAAAGATAAATGGGTGGGGTGGGCTTGGAGTAAAGTAGCTGGGTAGGCGATAGGTGGATGCAGGTCGGGAGGCTGGAGTGGATAAATGGGAAGGAAGATGGACAGGTAGGACATGTCAAAAGGGTGGTGCTGAGTTGGAGGGTTGGATATGGGGTGAGGTGGGGGGCAGAGGAGATTTGGAAACTAGTGAAGTCAACAATGATGTCATGTGATTGAGGGATCTCATGTCAGAAGATGAGGCATTCTTCCTCCAGTTTGGAGGTGGAGGAGGTCCAGGACTTGCATGTCCTTGGTGGAGTGGGAGAGTGAAGCACTTTTATCTTAGCCTGCCTGGCAACACTTCCCGCTCCTCCACCCTTGAGCCCCGCCCCTCCAACCGCCACCAAGACAGAACCCCACTGGTTCTCACCTACCACCCCACCAACCTCCGTATACAGCGTATCATCCGCCGTCATTTCCGCCAACTCCAAACGGACCCCACCACCAGGGATATATTTCCCTCCCCTCTCCTATCAGCGTTCCGCAAAGACCACTCCCTTCGTGAATCCCTCGTCAGGTCCACACCCCCCACCAACCCAACATCCACTCCCGGCACCTTCCCCTGCAACCGCAGGAAATGCAAAACTTGCGCCCACACCTCCTCCCTTACTTCCCTCCAAGGCCCCAAGGAATCCTTCCATATCCGCCACAAATTCACCTGCACCTCCACACACATCATCTATTGCATCCGCTGCACCCGATGTGGCCTCCTCTATATTGGGGAGACAGGCCGCCTACTTGCAGAACGCTTCAGGGAACACCTCTGGGACGCCCGAACCCAACCAACCCAACCACCCCGTGGCTCAACACTTTAACTCTCCCTCCCACTCCACCGAAGACATGCAGGTCCTTGGACTCCTCCATCGCCAGAACATAACAACATGACGGTTGGAGGAAGAGCACCTCATCTTCCGCCTGGGAACCCTCCAGCCACAAGGGATGAACTCAGATTTCTCCAGTTTCCTCATTTCCCCTCCCCCCACCTTGTCTCAGTCGATTCCCTTGAACTCAGCACCGCCCTCCTAACCTGCAATCCTCTTCCTGACCTCTCCGCCCCCAACCCACTCCGGCCTATCACCCTCACCTTGACCTCCTTCCACCTATCACATCTCCATCACCCCTCCCCCAAGTCCCTCCTCCCTACCTTTTATCTTAGCCTGCCTGGCACCCTCTCCTCATTCCTGATGAAGGGCTCTGGCCCGAAACGTCTAATTTCCTGTTCCTTGGATGCTGCCTAACCTGCTGTGTTTTAACCAGCAACACATTTTCAGCTCAGAGTGAAGCACTATAGACTACTTCTGCTCATGACTTCTTCTTCCTACTATTCCTCATCACCACTTGAACTGATTTTGCCTCCTGATCACCTGAACCAATGTCATCTCTCACTATTATACTGATGGTATCTTTACTTACCAATGCTAGCCCCCACCCTGTTACTTTTACCCCCACCTATTTTTTTTTAAATTTCACATGCTTCTCAATTTTCAAGACCAGCCTTTGTCATCCTGAAGCCTTGTCTCCATAATGACCATCATATTTATTTAACTTAACGTGCATAATCTATTCATTTACTTTGCTTTGAATGCTACTTGCATTCAGATACAGTGCCTTTAGTTTAGTATTTTTGTTACCTTTGTAATAGCTAGGCTT
Organism: Hemiscyllium ocellatum; assembly: GCF_020745735.1. Taxonomy (NCBI): domain Eukaryota; kingdom Metazoa; phylum Chordata; class Chondrichthyes; order Orectolobiformes; family Hemiscylliidae; genus Hemiscyllium; species Hemiscyllium ocellatum. Next base: position 63,177,928 of record NC_083408.1, on the reverse strand, counting down.
TACTGTTAATGTCATCATTAGTTTTTTTTTCTCTCGCTCTTCTTCTTCTTGTCATTTTCTTACCCTTATTTCCCATATTACTATTTTCATTTTTTCTCTTGACCCAATGTTTTGACTTCACACATTCTATCCCTTGCTCCCATTGGTTTTAACCACTTTTTACTTTCCTAGTTGTGCAGTTCACAAAAACACATGGCCCAGCATGGTTCACATGCAGACTATTGCAATGATACAGCCCCTACTTTCTCTAATATTGTTGTCAGTGGCCCATGGGTTGGAGTGTGCTTTTTCCAGTCTTTGAGACATGTACTCATCTCTTTAATTTTAATGCCAATTTGCACACTGCTCAGGTAGTAATTCAGGGACCATAATCTTTGAAGCTCTGGTTTCTCATTTAGTGCCCAGCACCTTATAAACTCGATACAGAACTGTTTTCCTAGTTCTACTTATTTCATTGAAACCTACATAGACCATGACCACTGGATCATTCCCTTCCACTCCAAGTTCCTAGATAGCCCTGAGCTGACATCCTGAACCTTGACAGCTGAGACACAACACAATCATCGGAACTCAATCTTTACAATTGAAAGATGTCAATTCTTCCCACGATATAATTATTGACTACTCTACTATGACTACATTCCTTGTTGATCACCCACTTGAAAAGCTTTTGGACCATGGTACCATGGACATCCAATCTATAGCCCTGTCTCTCATCCAAAAAAGCTTTAATTAGATTGCTTACAGTGTGGAAACAGGCCCTTCGGCCCAACAAGTCCACACTGACCCACTGAAGCGCAACCCACCCATACCCCTACATATACCCCTTACCTAACACTATGGGCAATTTAGCAGGGCCAATTCACCTGACCCGCACATCTTTGGACCGTGGGAGGAAACCGGAGCACCCGGAGGAAACCCACGCAGACACGAGGAGAACGTGCAAACTCCACACAGTCAGTCGCCTGAGGCGGGAATTGAATCCAGGTCTCTGGCACTGTGAGGCAGCAGTGCTAACCACTGTGCCACCGTGCCGCCAGCTGAGAGAACACCAACACTATTGGACAACTGAAAAGGCTGCCAATCCTGCCAATCTGTCCTTTGGGTACCTTCCTGCCTTACTCAATTTTCTTGTGATTGACCACTGATCAAATCAGATGGCCCTTTCCAAAGTGGTGTGACTGCCTTCTGATGAAAGAATTCCTTTTGTCTCACATCATCTGCAGTTCAGCCTTCAGTTCAAACATTTGCTACAGGTAGGTTTACCCTTATTGACAATGTATTCCTAAACTCCCACATGCTGCAACTTTATCACATCATTTGAGCAATCATGCTTGATGAGTTTTAATTATTTAGTTATATTATTAATTTGTTTAGGATGCTCTTTATATATTTTATTAACTTTACCATCAATTTGTGAACTATCTTAAAATTTATCAATAGAAAGGACCTTAAACACTTACCAAGAAATTCACCATTGAACCAATTCCTTTCTCTACAGTGGAGCAAGAGCTAATTACAATCATGAAACTAGCTCCGTGTCTATCTGCTTGCCCTAGGGGGGATCTTTTATCGCCTGCCATGCTCAGTGTTTCTGACATCTTCTAGGGGTCGCCACTTCACCTGCTCCTTCAGGTGATTTGACTGTCTACCTCAGAGTCCAGCTTATGCCTGTACCTCTAGTTTTGCTCCATGTCACACTGCACCAGGTTATCTACCTCCATCTCTTAACCTTGCACCAGAAAGAGGTGCATAATATCTACACAACTACTACAGACCAGCAGTAAGATGCCTACAGTTAGGTCAGTGAGGCCTGAGAAGGAGAGAGCCATGAATATCACCAGGGCCTCATGATGAGAGAATCTTAATGAAGTCTAGTTCTCAGTTCCAGGAGCACATCGCAGTAGAAGGGACATTTGTGAGAATAATGTGGTGGATGTACTCAGGAGAATAGTTGATATGATGGGATAGGAAAGTAGATGGTGGCACACTATCTGAGAGCAAATTTTAATCTGACAGGATGACAATCATGTCCTCGTTTTATGGGGTATGAACTGTTGTTTTCTTTGAGATTCATGTGATTCTGTCCTGATGTGCACAAGACCATAAGCTTTTGACCCTATTGCTCTTTTAAGTAAAACTTATTGAAATTGGTTTATTCCAATCTTTTAAAGCTTATTGATAAAGTTGTGTTAAAAATTGAATCAATGGCATTAAACACTTTCTCTACAAAAGTACTTTGATACATTAAATCGTGACTCAGAGAAAAAAATGATCAGCAAATTGGCAGAGCATCGAACATAGAGTTATTACAGAAAGTTCACTGCGTAAATATTTAACAATGAAGAAAGTCAAACAAGAAATATCAATATTTGTGATTTTAAAATGGCAAAAGGCATTGATTTTCTAGATGTAAGGAATACGTTCAAATTTAAATTAATTTCTGGAATTCAGAATCTAATGATGACCATGAATCCATTGCTGATTGTCAGGATTAATCTATCTTTACTAATGTCCTTCAGGGAAGGAAACTGTCATCCTTACCTGGTCTGGTGTATATATGATTCCAAACCCACAGCAATGTGATTGTCTCTTAACTGCCCTCTGGGCAATTAGGAATTGGCAATAAATGCTGCTTAGTCAGTGACACCCTCATCCCATGAATGAATAAAAGAAAAATAACTAGCGTGCAAATGATGTAACCGAATTTTGTATCAAATGCTTTTCTTTGAAATTTTAATATTGAGATACTGTTTTGTATTTTAAATTAGTCAATTCCACAATCAAACCAGATAACAGTTGCAATAATGTGATATCTACAGTCTTCTAAGTGAACAACATATAAATCAAACAAAAATATTTTCACAGGATACTAAAAGATGACACTTTTTTTTGATTCCATACAGATCCAGACTCCAGTTCCATATGATCAGTATGACTTAGATCCTTTCATAAATGGAGAAAGTGAGGACTGTAGATGCTGGAGATCAGAGTCGTGCATGTAGTGCTCGAAAGGCACAGCAGATCAGGCAGCATCCGAGGAGCATTGGAATCAGCGTTTCGGGGAAACGTTTTCATCAGGAATGCTTTCATAAATGCTCAATATATATAATCAACATGATGGTATAATACCCTTTACATCGGCCCAACATTTATATAGGTACAAAATTATTTAAATTTGAAGAAGGCTACAAATGAGAATACACCTTTCCCAACAGAGTAGTGAAAATAGGAAATAGATCTCTTGCAAAATCAATAGACATATGCAAGGCCATTATGTGTAAGTGAAATAAGAATGTCAATGTTACACAAGTTAGTTCCCTTTGTGTGTAGCATGAAATATCAGAAATATTTTCTGTGGATTGTAAATTCCATCCATCTATTACAGTGAACTTGCTATGCATAGAATTCATCATATATTGCTTGGGGGAAAGGATTTCAGCCTTTCTTTCTTCACAATGTTATCACCTAATACTCATTTTAATGTTTGGATGAGCAGTAATTCATCTTGCATGATAATCCTGACTAGGGTCTGGATGTTTTTATTAGAAGAGAGCTTGAAACCATGCTGGTGCAAACAAGTAACATTTATTGACTATTCATATTATTTATGGAGACAGACTTTAGCATCATGTGATATCATTGATGTCAGTGACGATGCACCCAATAATTAGTGTCATAGTTATTAACTCCTATCATTGGTGATCATTAGACTCTGTTTTCTGAAGAATCCATGTAGTTCATTAACTCCACCATGATCAGAAACCTCATCTAACCTATTCAAAATTCTACCTCGAGGCTTCTTTCCCATCTTGTCAGTTGACCCATCTAATACCCTGTGAACCAGCTTCTAACCTGCCTTTGGCCTCTGATCGCTTTTCTTCCTAGAATTGTGTCTCATTTCCAAGGTCCCTGATTCCAGTCTTCCTGGTGTTGCTCAAGCTTTTCTGGTTAACACTTTGCACTGACCTTTCTGATCTTCCATAGTTCTGGAATTTCATCTTCTTTCCCCTGAAGTTGGTCTCCTGATCTCCCAATGCTCTTACATTCAAAGTCCCAGTCTTGCTTATTTTTGTCGGTTCCAGACTCTGATCTTCTTTGTTTTAGTCAATACTACACTGTCCAGTTTCTTCCAGCTGGAGATTCTGATCTCGATTTCCCCACCCCAGATTCCTGAATTTTCCTTGACTCCTCCCCACTTCTGCCTCTCAATTTATTTGACTGTGGTCAAGCAAAAACTGACATTTGGGTCCTGCCATTAAATTTGGCAGGATTTGTGGGAAAATAATGCTTCCATGATTTCTTAGCTCATCCTTCTCCCTGCTTTCAAGTTAATATTCAAGATTATGAATCCTTAAGTTGTATAGCAAGGAGCTAACAAAAATTAATTATGCAGCATCCTAGCAGAATAAATTGAGATCTTATTGAGTTCTTTCAAGAAAGTGACAAAACAGGTGGATGAAGGTAAAGCGGTTGATGTGGTGCATATGGACTTCAGCAAGGCATTTGATAAGGTTCCACATGGTAGGCTATGGCATAAAATCTGGAGTTTTGTGATTGAAGGTGTTTAGTGGTTTGAATCAAAAATTGGCTAGCTGAAAGAGAACAGGGGGTGTTGATTGATGGGAAATGTTCATCCTGTTATTTTTTTAATGACCTGGACGTGAATGCAGAAGGATGGGTTAGAAAATTTGCAGGTGACATTATCGGAGGCAGAGTTATGGATAGTGCTGAAGGATGTTGTGGGTTACAGAGGGACTTAGATAAGATGCAGAACTGGGCTGAGAAATGGCAAATAGAGATTAATGTGGAAAAGTGTGAGATAATTCACTTCAGAAGGAATAACAGGAACGCAGAGTACTGGGCTAATGGTAAAATTCTTGGCAGGGTAGATAAACAAAGACATCTTGGTGTCCTGGTGCATAAATCTCTGAAAGTTGCCATGCATGTTGATAGGGTTGTTCAGAAGGCATATGGAATGTTGTCATTTATTGGTGGATTTTGAGTTTCGGAGCCACAAGGTCATGCTTCAGCTGTACAAGTCACTGGTAAGGCTGCACCTGGAGCATTGCATGCAGTTCTGGTCACCACATTAGAGGAAGGCTGCGGAAGCTTTGGAAAGGGTTCAGAGGAGATTTTCTAGGATGATGGCTGGTATGCAGGGAAGTCTTATGAGGAAAGGCTGAGGGAACTGAGGCTGTTTTCATTGGAAAGAAGAAGGTTGAGAGAAGACTTAATCGAGACATCAAAAATAATCAGAGGTTGGATAGGGTGGACAGGTAAAACCTTTTTCTTTGGATGGTGAACAAGAGGGGACTTAGCTTTAAATTGAGGGGTGATAGATTTAGGACAGATATTAGGGATAGTTTCTTCACTCAGAGTGTAGCAGGGGGATTGGAACAGCCTACCTGCAGCAGTCGTAGACTCGCCAATGTAAAGGGCATTTAAATGGGCATTGGACATACATATGGATAATAATGGAATGGTGTAGGTTAGTTGAAAATCAGATTAATTTCACAGATCAGCACAGCACTGAGGGCCAAAGGGCCTGCACTGTATTGTAACATTCTATGTTCTATGTCCTATGTTCTAAACTTGGCAAGTATGTTCTGTTTTATTATCTTATATCTTAGCATAATAACACAGCAATTTATTCAAAATTTATTATTTTGACTCCAAATTGTTACATTAAATATATATATATTATCCATGAGCAGACCAAAAATATTTTCAGCTTTTTTGAAATTTCTAAACTGATTCAAGAACAGCTGTTTGGCAAGCACAGTATCATAATGGACTGCAATAATTTACAGCGTCTGGTTTAATAAATACTGATACTTAAAATCAAAGAAGAGAAATTCAATGTGTTGAAATCACAAATGGTTAAGCAAAGGTGGCCTGGACAATTTTGAGTCTGAATTGTTTGGACTTTTTTGAGGAACTTTGAACATCAAAGTGAAAACAATTTAATCAAGTGAAGAACATCATTGTTGCCTGTAATAAGCAAAAAATGGCCAGCAGGCCAATAATGCTGAAGTAGACAAGTGATTTAATAAAATGCCAGATGTAATACTGTGAAATAGGGAGTTATATCTTTTTCCAGTCACCAATTCTAATAAAAAAAGGTAGTGCTGCGTAAGCATCATATAATTTTCCGAGTAAATTAATCATTCCCTCTGTTTGTTATTGCTGGTGTAAAGTAAAATAAAAACAAGTATTCTGCTTATTAAGACAATGAAAGCTAACAAAAATGAATGACTCATGAAGAATTATGGGCCATTTAATTTAACATCTGTATAGGGAAAATTTTGGAAGTTGTAATTCAAGGCAAAATTATCAGATAGCCACAGGAGGAGAAAATAATTAAACACAATAAACTGCATTTCAAAAGGGAGGCTTGTACTTGACGAACTTGCAGAGGTGAGGTCAGTGCAGGAGAGAGAGAGAGAGAGAGAGAGAGAAAAAACCTGCACAGTTACTGCCTTTGCTGTTTGATTTTGTGTATCGCTGAACATCAGAGTGCATTTGGGAAAATTAACAAACAGTGAAATTCACAATCTTGGAGGAACTGTTGGGCGAAGTTCACAGCATAGAATCAGATAAGTTAATTGTTGTTTTAAATCTGTCCTAGAGAAAGACTGCAGTAGTGGGTACAATGGATTCTATCTTGATTATGTGTTTTTGGAGATAAGTCTCTTGATTAAATTTAAAATATAAGCCATAGCTATTAAATTAACCTGGGGCAGTGTTGGTAGAGGAATAAGACGGTGTTATTTTCTGGGTCTGTAGATTGTGAAGGAGGAAATATGGCCTTGACAGTGATATGTACTTCTTGTCAGATGTGGGAGTTAAAAGAGAGTTTAAGGGTTACTGCGGATTATATCTGCCATAAATGCTGTTGGATGTGAATCTTATCAGATCAAGTAGATCAGTTGGAGAGACAAATAGAAGAGGTGAGGGATTTGCAACAGCAACAGTATGTGATGGATGGCAGTTATAGAAAGGGGGGAAAGTCTCAGATACAATCATATAGATGGGTTAACTCCAGGAAGGGTAAGAGAGGTAGGCGACTAGAGCAGGAGTCTTTTGTGGATATATCCATTTCATACATGTATGCTGTTTTGGAAAATGTGGGGGGTGATGGATTCTCAGGGGACCATAGCACAAACAGCCAAGTTTCTGGTATTGAGACTGGCTGTAATGCAACGAGGGATACATCGGCTTCCAAGAGATCAATTGTGTTAGGGGATTCTGTAGTCAGAGGTACAGACTGACATTTCTGTGGCCAGCAGAGAAAAAGCAGAATGGTGTGTTGTGCCAGGATCAAGGATGTCTCAGAGAGGGTGCAGAATGTTCTCACGGGGGAGAGGGGCCAGCAGGAGGTCATTGTCCACATTGGAACCAACGAAATTGGAAGAGAAAAGGTTGAGACTCTGAAGGGAGATTACAGAGAGTTAGGTAGAAATTTAAAAAGGAGGTCCTCAAGGGTAGTAATATTTGGATTACTCCCAGTGCAACGAGCTAGTGAGGGCAGGAATAGGAGGATAGAGCAGATGAATGCATGGCCAAGGAGCTGGTGTATGGGAGAAGGATTCATATTTTTGGATCATTGGAATTTCTTTTGGGGTAGAAGTGACTTGTACAAGAAGGACGGATTGTACCTAAATTGGAAGGGGACTAATATACTGGCAGGGAAATTTGCTTGGACTGCTTGGGAGGATTTAAACTAGTAAGGTGGGAGGGGGGGCAGGGGGGGATCCAGGGAGATAGTGAGGAAAGAGATTGATCTGAGGCGGGTACAGCTGAGAACAGAAGTGAGTCAAACAGTCAAGGCAGGCCTAATAAATTAAGCTGCATTTATTTCAATGCAAAGGACCTAACAGGGAAGGCAGATGAACTCAGGGCATGGTTAGGAACATGGGACTGGGATATCATTGCAATTACGGAAACATGGCTCAGGGATGGGCAGGACTGGAGCTGAATGTTCCAGGATACAAATGCTACAGGAAGGATAGAAAGGGAGGCAAAAGAGGAGGGGGAGTGGCATTTTTGATAAGGGATAGCATTACAGCTGTGCTAAGGGAGGATATTCCTGAAAATACATCCAGGGAAGTTATTTGGGTGGAACTGAGAAATAAGAAACGGATGATCACCTAATTGGGATTGTATTATAGACCCCCCAATAGTCAGAGGGAAATTGATAAACAAACTTGTAAGGAGATCTCAGCTATCTGTAAGAATAATTGGTGGTCATGGGAGGGGATTTTAACTTTCCAAACATCGACTGGGATTGCCATAGTGTTAAAGGTTTAGATGGAGAGGAATTTCTTAAGTGTGTACAAGACGATTTTCTGATTCAGTATGTGAATGTACCTATTGGAGAAGGTGCAAAACTTGACCTATTCATGGGATATAAGACAGGGCAGGGGACTGAGGTGTCAGTGGGGGAGCACTTTGGGGCCAGTGACCATAATTCTATTCGAATTATGATGGAAAAGGATAGACCAGATCTAAAAGTTGAAGTTCTAAATTGGAGAAAGGCCAATTTTGACGATATTAGGCAAGATCTTTCAAAAGCTGATTGGAGGCAGATGTTCGCAGGTAAAGGGACGGCTGGAAAATGGAAAGCCTTCAGAAATGAGATAATGAGAATCCAGAGAAAATATTTTCCTGTTAGGGTGAAAGGGAAGGTTGGTAGGTATAGGGAATGCTGGATGACTAAAGAAATTGAGGGTTTGATTAAGAAAAAGAAGGAAGCATATGTCAGGTACAGACAGAATAGATCGAGCGAATCCTTAGAGTATAAAGAAAGTAGGAGTATACTTAAGAGGGAAATCAGGAGGGCAAAACGGGGACATGAGATAGCTTTGGCAAATAGAATTAAGGAGAATCCAAAGGGGTTTTACAAATATATTAAGGACAAAAGGGTAACTAGGGAGAGAATAGGCCCCCTCAAAGATCAACAAGGTGATCTTTGTGTGGAGCCACAGAAAATGGGGGAGATACTAAATGAATATTTTGCATCAGTATTTATTGTGGAAAAGGATATGGAAGATATAGACTATAGGGAAATAGATGGTGACATCTTGCAAAATGTCCAGATTACAGAGGAGAAAATGCTGGATGTCTTGAAACGGTTATAGGTGGATAAATCCCCAGGACCTGATCAGGTGTACCCGAGAACTCTGTGGGAAGCTAGATAAGTGATTGTTGGGCCTCTTGCTGAGATATTTGTATCATCGATAGTCACAGGTGAAGTACTGGAAGACTGGAGGTTGGCAAATGTGGTGCCACTGTTTAAGAAGTGTGGTAAGGACAAGCCAGGAAACTATAGACCAGTGAGCCTCACCTTGGTGGTGGGCAAGTTGTTGGAGGGAATCCTGAGGGCCAGGATTTACATGTATTTGGAAAGAGCTGAAAATGTGCTGCTGGTTAAAGCACAGCAGGTTAGGCAGCATCCTAGGAACAGGAAATTCGACGTTTCGGGCCAGAGCCCTTTCCTGTTCCTAGGATGCTGCCTAACCTGCTGTGCTTTAACCAGCAACACATTTTCAGCTCTGATACTCCAGCATCTGCAGACCTCACTTTTTACTCATGTATTTGGAAAGGCAAGGACTGATTAGGGATAGTCAACATGGTTTTGTGCGTGGGTAATCATGACTCACAAACTTGATTGAGGTTTTTGATGAAGTAACAAAGAAGATTGATGAGGGCAGAGCAGTGGATGTGATCAATATGGACTTCAGTAAGGCTTTCAACAAGGTTCCCCATGGGTGACTGATTTGCAAGGTTAGATCTCATGGAATACAGGGAGAACTAGCCATTTGGATACAGAAATGGCTCAAAAAATGGGGGAGATACTAAATGAATATTTTGCATCAGTATTTATTGTGGAAAAGGATATGGAAGATATAGACTATAGGGAAATAGATGGTGACATCTTGCAAAATGTCCAGATTACAGGACAGTTGCGGCTATACAGGACACTGGTTAGACCACTGTTGGAATATTGCATGCAATTCTGGTCTCCTTCCTAATGGAAAGATGTTGTGAAACTTGAAAGGATTCAGAAAAGATTTACAAGGATATTGCCAGGGTTGGAGGATCTGAGCTGCAGGGAGAGGCTGAACAGGCTGGGGCTGTTTTCCCTGGAGCATCGGAGGCTGAGGGGTTACATTATAGAGGTTTACAAAATTATGAGGGGCATGGATAGGATAAATAGGCAAAGTCTTTTCCCTGGGGTTGGAGAGTCCAGAACTAGAGGGCATAGGTTTAGGGTGAGAGGGGAAAGATATAAAATAAACCTTAGGGGCAACATTTTCATGCAGAGGGTGGTATGTGTATGGAATGAGCTGCCAGAGGATGTGGTGGAGGCTGGTACAATTGCAACATTTAAGAGGCATTTGGATGGTATATGAATAGGAAGGGTTTGGAGGTTTATGGGCTGTGTTTTCTGTCAGGTGGGACTAGATTGGGTTGGGATATCTGGTTGGCATGGATGGTTTGGACCGAAGGGTCTGTTTCCATGCTGTGCATCTCTATGACTCAATGGCTCTATGACAAGGTGTGGAAATAAGGGAAATGAAATGCAAGTAATGAAATGTACATGAAATCTTAGAAGGATGCCAATGAGTAACTTTAGGATTTTGCAACAGACTGAGGCCATGTAATTAGGGCAGGGGTATCAAATTTGTTCAAGTTGGGGAACCAATTGTAAGTGTTAGGAACAATTTCTCACAATCATTGGAAAATGAGCCATCAATGCCCCTCAAAGTTCTATTTTGGGATCACTTGGTTTCACTTTGTATTTGTATGATTTGGATAGACAATTAAATGAAATTATAATATATTGATAGGATGATTAGTTTATTTTGATTAAGTAGTGTGAGTAAAATGTAATGTTTGATTGTGGGAAGAATTGTTGATCTGAAAGAGTAATTTGGAAAATTCAGGTTTAGAAGATTTTAAAAGCAACATTTTGTGGCACAATGGAAACAGGGTATAATCAAATCACTTTCCACTTTAGAAGCAAAACTCAAGAGAGATGTATTGCAAGTCTCAAAAACCAATCCTGCCCCATTTATAACCAGTTAGAATCACTATAGAGTTGATCAGTAAGAGCTAAAAATATGGAAAAAGATGCAAGTGTGGTAAACCTACCTAATCTTTTATATAGATCACATTTGCTTATTACCCTTGTGTACCCTTTGGGACTCCTGGAAGTTGAGGCAATAAAAAGGGCTTCATTACAGATTTAACTAGATGTTTGCTATAAGGAAGTAAAAATGGAAAAGAATTAAAATAATTGTCTGTATTCATTAGAACAAAGGTTTCAGGGATATTTGTTGAAAGAAGATGAACTGTGTTATATTTGCCAGTCCTCGTGGTTAAAAGGTGTCAAATAGTGATTCTTGGTGGATCACTTAGATAGCAAGTGACCCTGTAAGATCATACCCAGGTCTGCAAAACTTGGTTTTGCTTGTCATTGGAAGCAAACTCATCAAAACTATTGGGAAAAAAAAATGTGCTGCTTGTGATGTCAGATGAGATGATGTCTAATTCCAAGCAGGTGAGATTCAATCTTCTCTTAGGATCCAGGCTCAATACGTTCCTCTTTGTTTTCAGCTCCATAAAAATCCAGTCTCTCAGTTGTATCAATAATATAGATCTTATTTATAAAAGTACATTGTTTTGCTTGGCACATAAAATGATTCATGCCAAACATACAGGAGCACAGGTGATCAAACATGATGTCTTAGTCAAAATATACCACTTCATGTTCATTGCACTAACCTGCATCATCCTATCATTCTTTATAAAGCATCTTCTTTCTCATCCTCTAATTACTCATTTTGACTTTATTTAGATCAAAACTTCTTTTAACCTTTTATCCAAACCATTGATATGCAAAGTGAATGCAAGTGATCCCAAAATATATCTCTAAAGGGCATTGCAAAGCCAGGTAGAATCAGAACTGTATGTGATCCACAGAGTTACTTGCTGTCTGTCATATTACATATATGATAGTGCTGAAGGCATTTCTCTCATATGGCCTCATTCATGGCAAAAATCATCATTGACTTACATTTTGTACCAATCAACAGACCAAGTGGAGAACATTTGCAAAAATACTTAGGTGTGAACAAGAGGATATGAGATTAAATGCAGAAAATTTAAAACAAAAAGCTTGAGGAATTTCACATTTCTTAAAAGAAAAGTTGTGTGAGGTTTTCAAACATATTCTCAATGTAACTGATTGAAGTAGAAACCACATCAAAACTCAAGAATGTTTTCTATATGTTGTTGAAGACAGAGGTTAAATGAAACAATGGAACAAGGTAGGTATGGGAACTGTTTGTTGTTTCCAAACACCAGGGCTGGCATGTGTTCTATTTAACAGAATGGCATGGAGACAAGAGGAATGAAATTGAGTTCCATGTCAGGCCTGCATTAAATGTTTAATGAACAAGAACATTTGAAATTGCCAAATACAAATACTTCCAAAAGAAAAGCAATCTATTGCCTGTGTCCACCCTATAGATTGTAAGGTATGTTGTAACTAATGTTTTCAGTTTTCTTTAAAAGAACAACATCTCTATTGATGATCAATTAGGACAGGGAATGGACAAACTGATCGCAGGGAGCACAATTAAGCAAAAACTGATTTTAAAAACATTGCTTTGCTTTCATCGGAGGTGGTCAATTACAGCCTCGCGCATCAGCATAAAGATCAATCTGACTATCGAGGTTGTTCCTAGGACTTGTTAGTCCAGTAGGCTTCTGTTACTTCCTCAAGATTTGACATGTCTGCTAACCTTATTTCACTTTGAGCTGCTATGACAATTGTTAACCTGACCAGAATTCTAGCTATGAGGCTTGTTTCTACTCTTTGTTCATGCATCATTATCTAGCTGTATTCTGAAATTGCAAAGCTGAGCATTATCTGCCAGTTATTTGCCCTTTTAGTTTGGATTTTTTTAATGTTTTAATCACACTCCTTGATGTTGAGCGAGGAATAGTCAATTAGTAGAGTTTGCTTAAGATTTATTTTCTTCACCTCCACAGGATGTTGTAGACCAATGTCCCACCTAAAATGACCTGCCGTCAGGTTATAACGTGATTCATGAAGAGCAAATCCCATTCGTGAACTCCACCACCTCGATCCACACTTCCTGCCTCCCACCTGAGGCCACTATGCGTAGGATTATTTTAGAAGATTGCCAGTAGTATCCTTTACCTGTTTTTGTCAACATATCACATTACCCACAGAACTTGATTGTCTGATACATTGGTTCATGTTTGTTGAACATCGTGCACATTGAGTGCATTTAAGTGGTTGGGATTTGTGTAGAGCTGCTTCCACTCTTGCAACATGGATCTCAAGCACAGTATTGGGAGGTTACAGGTTTAATTTTGGATTTGTCCTCCTAAATGAGCTGCTAACCAAGCTGGAGACAGACAGGAAGCTGGAAGAACACAGTAAGCCAGGTAGCATCAGGAAGTGGAGAAGTCAACATTTCGGGTATAACACTTCTTCAGGACTGGTGGTAGGTTTAAGAAGAGCTGTAGCTAAAGAGGGTGGGGAAAGCAGGGTGGTGAAGTGGGATAGGTGAACACAGGTAATGGGTACGACCTGATTGGTCAATGGGAGCAATGAATCCAGTTGGTGGTTGGGAGGAGTGGAAGGGAGGGGGAGGGGCTGGGAACGGAGTTGGCAGAAAGGAGGTTATTAGAAAATTGGGCTTTAGGCTGCCCAGGTGGAAGATGAGGTGTTGTTCCTCCAGTTTGCGATTTGGTTCATTGTGGCAATGGAGGAGGCCAACGATAGTCATATCGGAAAGGGAGTGGGCAGGGGAATTAAAATGGGCAGTGACTGAGAGGTCCAGTCAGCTGCTGTCAGATGCTCAGTGAAACATTCCCTGAATTTACTTTTGGTCTCCCCAATGTAGAGAGAACCACATCGGGAGCACCGGATACAATAAGCATGGTTGGAACAGAGGCAGGTGAATCTCTGTCTCACCTGGAAGGAATGTTTAGGGCCCTGGATGGAGGTGTGGGGAGTGGTGAATCAACAGGTTTTGCATCTTTTCCGGTTGCAGGGGAAGGTACATGGGGGTTCAGGGGGGTGGGGGATGGGAGAGTGGCACAAACGAAGGATGGGGAAGGGGAACGGCCCTGGCAGAAGGCAGAGAGGGGTGGTGAGGGGAAGATATTCTTGGTGGTGGGGTCTATTTGGAGTTGGCAGAATTGTTTGAGGATGATGCGTTGGATGCAGAGACTGGTGGGATGGTTGGTGAGGGCAAGGTGGATGCTGTCTTAATTGAGTTTAGAGGAGGGTGGGGTCTTAGAGCAGTGGAACAGGGAATGGAGGTTGTGAGGCGGAGGGCTGTCTGGATGACAGAGGGAGGAAAAGCATGTTGTTCAAACTAGGTGGACATCTGGGATTCTTGGAAGTCTGAGCAGATGTGAAGAAGGGGGAGGACTTGGGAGAACAGGATGGAGTTCTTGCTGGATTCTGGGTGGGAGGAGGTGTAGTTCAGGTAGTTATGGGAATCTGTGGGCTTATAATAAATGTCCAGAGACAGAGATGGAAATGTTGCCAGAGATGGAAATGGAGAGGTCAGCAAAGGGGAGCGAGGTGTTTGAGATGGACCAAGTGAATTTGAGGGTGGGGTGCAAGTTGTGGGTAAAGCTGATGAACTGCTCCAATTCAGCCTGGGTGCAGGACTGATATAGTCATCAGTGTAACGGCAGATTATTTGGGGTGCAGTCACTGTGTAGGTACTGAAGCGAGACTGTTTGACATGGCTGACAAAGAGGCAGGCATAGCTAGGGTCCATCTGGGTGCCTATGGCCATACCCTGAATTTCAAGGAAATGGGAGGAGCTAAAGGAAAAGTTATTGAGGGTGAGGACCAGTTCGGCGAGGAGAAGGAGGGTATTGGTGGAGGTGGACCGGATGGGTCTGTTGGAGAGGAAGAAGTGGGGGACCTGAAAGTCATCCTTGTTGGGTATGGACATGTATAAGGACTGCCCATCCATAGTGAAGATGAAGCGCTGGGGTCTGGGGAACTGAAAGTTAATGAAGAAATGGAGGGTGTAGTCGGTGTAATGGATGGAGGTGAGAAGAGCCTGAACCAAGGGGGAAAAGATGGAGTTGCAAAAGGACAAGATGAGTTCAGTGGGACAGGAGCATGCCAAGACTTTCCCAGCCTCTCCTCCTCTCTTCTACTCTTTCCAGCTGCCTATTGACTCCTCCCATTTACCGAGTTTATACTCTCTCCCTGTCTTAACCAACCCCACTTCACAAAGCTGCCAATGCTACCCCCTTTATCTGCAGCTCCCCTTACACCCTCCCCAGTCTTGAAGAAGGGTTAAACCCAAAATGTTGACTTCTCCGTCTCCTGCTGCCACCTGGCTTGTTGTGTTCTTCCAGCCTCCTGCCTATCTCCTTTGGATTCCAGCATCTGCATTTTTTGTTTGTCTAGAAAGCTGGAGAGCCTTATTTGTCCTGTCTACACATTGCCACCTAGTCCATTGCATAACCTGTGTTCTTCTGCCATGCCAGTTCACTTATTGCTAGCAATCTAAAATAAGAATTTTCATCCCTTGGATAGACTGCTAACCAAGGCTGATGAGTCCCAGATATCTGCAACAATCTGGTTTTGAGGTGCCACACAGGAATCATCACACCTGTCCTCTAAGCAAGGTTAACAAAAGACAGTACATTGCACTGTAAACATCACACACACACACACACACACACACACACACACACACACACACACACACACACACACACCAGATAAACAGAAAAATGCTGCTGGACAAGCACAATGAAATACTTAATGCATTAACAACACTGCCAGAAGACCTGTAGTTACTGTCAAGGAGCACTGACAAGACATGCACCAACTTGGCAAAAGGCTTTTTATGGACCTAGATGCTCATCCTTTCCAATATATAGATGGTGGCAGCTCTAGGAGAATTTTATGGATCTGACTGCAATATATTGTCTGACCATCTCTGTTTCAGCTTCCATTGCAGCACATCAGAAGCCATCAATCAGCTGAGCACTGAACATTCTGAAGAAGGATCACTGGACCTGAAACATTAACTCTGCTTCTTCTCCACAGATACTGCTAGTCCCGCTGTGTTTCTTCAGCAATTTCTATCTGTGTTTCAGATTTTCAGCTTCCAGTTATTGTTTTTTTCCTTTCGTCTGGCCAAAAATGACATAGATTTGTTGCGTACTCACTTTCTGCTCATCTTGAACCTACAATGGCAATTTTAAAATTTTCAGTCTTCCATGGGGTTCCCATCTTACTCAGTACAGCCATTGAGATCCGATGTATGCAATAAGACCAAACCAACTTGTTATTGAGGATCTCACCAAGTCAGGCAGCTGTTTCAGGAATAATCAGATCTGTGATGCAGGAAGGAGCAGTAAATTAAACCAGTACATTTTAACTCCTGCCTCTATCTAGTTCACTCAAAATGTCAGGAGGTAACATTTCACATCATACTTAACTTGATACATTGCATTTGGAGTAATCAACTTGCCCTCAACACTGTTAATTGAAGGCGTGGAAAATGAATCCTATTCCACCATGGTGGAATTCACATGTTTTACCTAAATATTGCTGCAACTAGATATTTCCTGGAGAGGAGTAAAGAGTAGAGGAGAATAAATGCCACAACAATGAGAAATGAAACAAAAACAAAATTACCTTAACTTGAAGAAAACAGACTGTTTGAACTTTTTCAAATCTAATAAGTGAAGCCTTCTTCCATGTACTGGGACATTTGATTTGGAGTGTTGTCAAGTACTTTGACATATATGATAACCTACTAAGAAATGTAATTCAAAAAGGCAGGACATCATGGAGAGCATATTCTAGTTTTACACCATTGATGACCAATGATACAGTGCTTTTTGTTTATATACAACAGTAGTATACCTGTTAATAAATATAATATAAATTCTGAATGAATACAAATTCTGTTGCCATGTAATAAAAACAGGAACAAAAGCATTGCTGACATTTTACAGATGCAGAATCTCTTTTGCTTATGTGAACCAAGTTTTTATTAGAATAAACTACCCAAAACAGTATCACTAGTATAGAGTATCAAAGCAATTTTGAATGACCTTTGAAATTGGAGAAAATTGAATAAATAATTCCTTAGAATTTTATCCAGTATTCAGAACTGACAATTCAGTACCATATAATTATCACATTTTATCAAATAGGAACTTAATGACCTCTGTGAATTCTAATCCAGTTATAACCCAGCTTCTAAACTCTTCATTCTTTAAAGACTAGTTGTTCTTGACTTTCCACCTAGTTCACCATCGCAATTGATTAATGTTGTACAATAGCTCTATATAAACTAGTAATCGTTAAGCACGCTGAATATAGAAGCATAATGAATAACATTCGAGCTTTTTTTCTTTAAATCAATGAAGATGATATCAGACAGTTTTTAGATAGGAACATAAATGTAATCTATGATTCATATTTAATCCATCCTTTCAGTTTTGTATTCTGGGAGCAATCACTTTTATGATCAGCATGTTAAACAACTGTAAATCATTTAGGGATCCTCTGTCATGTGTAAATAAAGTTGTTTCTCCCCTCAAGGGGAATAATCTTGCTTAGAGGGTGTCTTTGATATATGAACATAAGGAAGTATTGATTGATCTTTTGAAATTTAATAAGGGTCTATTGACATAGCATATAGGAACTGGTTGTTACCTCTGTCCTGCTGTGCCAGCCAAGAAAGGAAAACTCGATGAATACCATTCGATTAGAAATATTCAATGTCAATTATGTACTCAGCAATCACATGCACAAAGTGAAATCATTTCTATTTTGTGTCTTACACTTGAGTTAAGGAAGTTACATAATCCTGTTTTCCTTGACACAGTTTTCTGGATTAGCTTGCTGCATGTCATCATATTGTTCCCCTTCAAAACCTCAACGTTATCCATTATATGAGGAGACCAAACTGCATATTGTGCTCCAAGTGAGGCTTGATTAAAGCTTTGTGAAAATCCAAAATCGTTAAACCTCCTTTCACACAACTATGTTATGAAAATACTCAAAATCTCTTTGTTCTGGGTAACTCTGGTGGCATTGCTCAGGTACATGATACTGGCAATATAAAGCAGTGAGATCTTTGTCTTTCTGTCTTCTTTATTACTTTCCCTTGAGAGGTGTATGAATGTGAAGAGTCACCCTACCTACGCGCATAACATTGCACTTATCTCAGTTAAATATCATCTTGCAATACTGTGAAAGCTACCCACAGGAACATTTAGTCCACATTAACATGAAAATAGACTAAAACTCTCTTTTCACTGTTAAGATTGAAGATTTTACAGTTATATTGTCAACAAGAGTGACTTGTTTCATTGTCTTTGTCACATATCTATAAGGTAGATGTGAATAATTATGCATACAATGATAGGGTATTGCAAAAGGTTTGCTTTGAATAAAAAAAATGATAAACTAACTTTTTGGCTGTTTTTGCAATCCCAGTACAATTGAATTAAATTTTATTCCTAATTATTTCATGTAGATACAAGTATTGCAAAGTTATTCCCAAATAGATGTAAAAAAAAATTCAAAATCTTCTTAAAATATTGCCTTTAAATGACATTGGTGTACAAGACAATTTTACAGATCCGACCAGTCACTACACGTAACGAACACCAGCAGATGTACTTTTGTGTTCAGCAGGCAACATGAGAACTGTGCCAGAAATGTTCAGTGTTTGCACAAGTCACAGTAATTCTAATCATTCATGAGATGCTGGTTCAATACAGCAGCATTAACTGCTTTTCTCTAATTTCTTTTGAGGAGGTGATGGAGAGTGTGCTTCTTGAGCCACTGCCGTCCATGTGGTGAAAGTATTAGAACAGTTTGGTAGGAAGTTGCAAGACTTGACATAATGATGTGAAATGACTGTTGGTATTTTTCCAATCCAGCATTGTGTGCTACTTGGAGGGGAACATGGAGGCAATGGTATACCTGCTGCCCCTATGATAGACATTTGGGTTGGGCATGTGCTGTGAAAGAAGCATTTGTGAAGTGCTGCCATGCAGGAGCAGTGGGATGGCTCAGTGGTTAGCATTGCTGCCTCACAGCACCAGGGTCTCAGGTTCGATTCCAGCCTTGGGTGACTGTCTGTGTGGAGTTTGCACGTTCTCCATGTGCTCTGGTTTCTTCCCACAGTCTAAAGATGTGCAAGTCAGGTGAATTGCCCATAGTGTTAGGTACATTAGTCAGAGGGAAATGGGTCTAGGTGAGTTACTCTTTGGAGGGTCAGTGTGGACTAGTTGGGCCGAAGGGCCTGTTTTCACACTGTAGGTAATCTAATCTTACTGATGGTATATATTGCAACTGTGGTGCAGATAATGAATAACTAAGGTGACAGGTGAGATGTTCTGTACTATTCTAGCTGGAGTCAGATTTATTGAGTGTTGTTGAAGCTGCAATCCAAGCAAGTGAATAGTATTATATCACACTCCAGATCTGTACCTTGGAGATAATTAGTAGAATTTGAGGAATCAGGAGGCACGCTACTTACTACAGAATGCCCAGCCTCTGACTTACTGGTATACCCACAATAGAACATAAATCATAGAACAGCACAATACAGGAATAGGCCCTTCAGTCCACAATGCTGTGCTGAACATGATGCCAAAATAGAAACGTCGATTCTCCTGCTCCTTGGATGCTGCCTAACCTGCTGCGCTTTTCCAGCAACACATTTTCAGCTCTGACCTCCAGCATCTGCAGTCCTCACTTTCTCCGCCAAAATAGACTAACTCCTTCTGCCTGCCCCGAGGTCCATATCCCAATCCTTGCATATTCATGTGCTTATCTAAATGTTCTTTAAAAGTCCCTTTTGTATATTGTACCCCACCAACACCCTGGTAACATGTCCCAAACTCTATCACCTTCTGTGTAAAAAAGAATTTGCCCCATATATCTACTTTGAACTTGCCCCCTCTCACCTTGAATTATGCCCTCTAGTATTAGACACTTCTACTCTGGGAAAAAGATTCTGATCGTCAACCTATCTGTGCATCTCATAATTGTATAGACTTCTATCAAGCCTGCAAGTTAGCTCATTGAGGTTGAATGTTTTTGGATGTTTGGTCACCATACGAGATAACATCATCAGTGAAAGTCTCTGGTGAAGCACTGATGGTATGTCCCGCCTCTCTATTGGTCTTGGTTTCTTAAGGTGGCTGATGTCATTTCCAGTCCTATTTTCAAGGGAAGGGAGATAGGATCTAAATTGATGTATCTATTGATGGTTAGAATGCCATGCCTCTAAGAATTCCAAATAGAGACATGCAGAAGAATTCCTAAAAGTGTGGCATTCCAACAGGAACTCTATCAACAAACACATTCACTTGGATCCCATTTACCATCCCCCCCGAGAAAAAAAAGGAAATGACATCACCACAGGCAATGATGTCACCAACACAAGGAAACCTAAACACATAAATAGAAAGTGGGCCATGCAACCATTGCTTCATCCGGAGGTTCCCTGATGATATTACCTAGTATGGTGACAAAACATCCAAAATAAACCTTGCAGCTCAGTGAGCAAACTTACATCCAGACCTGTTGTGTAAGGGTTTGAGGACCTTGAAACAATCTTGCGATGATGCCATGGAGCAGCTCCTCACAGTATAAGCATGGGAGAAAGTAAATAGAAAGGAAAGATAGGAACAGAGAAACCCATGCAGGGACGCATGTAGAGTAGACTGACTGGCATTAAGCAACCAAGTTCATTGAACAGTCTTTCAATTATGTCCCAATAAGCTTCAAACCAGATGAGTCTCTGATTACCATATTCTGTATTGTGGTGTTTAATCTGAACAATAATAAGCAAGGTAATACAGGAGCCTAAACCAGAAGACAGTTATTGTCCTCATCTTCCCATCAGGGGTGAAAATGAGAACTGCAGATGCTGGAAACCAGAGTTTAGATTGGTTTCCAGCATCTGCAGTCCTCACTTTTGTCTAGTTGATTTTAACCTTACTGCGAATCCTCTTGCTAGGATACCTACCTTGAAGAAGTTCTCTTCTCTCCACAAGAATGTCAGTGAGTCTCTCTCTCTCTCTCTCTCACTGCAACCTCCAGGTCCACCCTGGAGGTCCCTGCCTCCATTCCTGATAAAGGGCTTTTGCCCGAAACGTCAATTTTCCTGCTTCTCGGATGCTGTTTGACTTGCTGTGCTTTTCCAGCATCACTCTAATCTAAACTCATCCTCTCATCAGCCTGTCTGTCCTGAACTCAAACTCATGAATGTGGTCACAAAGCCACATGACTAATGAACTGCAACATCTGCTTCCAAAAGATGGCTGCATTGAAATTGCAGTCCCTCTTGTTTATTTAAACTTCTGGTGCTTTTAGTATCATTCTTGGCTCTTTCATTGTTCAAATATCTTTTGTTGAATGATCACATAAATAGTATTTGCATAAGTTAGAAGGACCAAAAATATCAATAAGAAGTTCTCTTTTTTCAGTTGAATATTTGGAAAGCTTATTTGCGAAAAAAAAA
The DNA here is from genome assembly GCF_020745735.1 of Hemiscyllium ocellatum. Classification (NCBI taxonomy): domain Eukaryota; kingdom Metazoa; phylum Chordata; class Chondrichthyes; order Orectolobiformes; family Hemiscylliidae; genus Hemiscyllium; species Hemiscyllium ocellatum. The sequence continues at coordinate 63,156,341 of NC_083408.1, read as the reverse complement.
CTGAGTAAAGCTCAGTAAATAGGCAATGGCCTACTTTATGTGAGTGGTGTTGTCATGGTTACAGTTTTTGCTGTTCCCTATAGACACATTAGCTGCTTGGGAAAAGTACTGAAACAGATTGACGCAAGTGCAATTAACATTCTGTTGACAATAGCAAACACAACGAACATTAACTGCAGAACCCAAAGGATATGGCTTCATGCCGAGCAGCAGACACCCAAGAAATGAGGATGCATAACCAGAAGATCATCTAAAATTAAGCAAATTCCTCTAACACACTTAAAATGCAGACACACCTGATGAGCTTCATCTACAGATGTCAAATGTCTCCAAAATGTAAGAAACCAAGATGACATTATACATCTCAGACATACTGTCTTTTGCCTTGTAATGCCATCTGCCAGCTCAAAATAGAGAGTGATGTTAATGAACACAAAGAAGACAGCACTGGGCAACATCCAGGATTTTGTGAATAGATGGAAAATGGGCGCATTATATCAACAAATGGTCCAAATTGACACCAACACATTAAACAGGGCAGGAAGTCACAGAGGTGCAAGAGGGTTGGGGGAGGGGGAGGGGGATGATTGTTTTTGTTTGTTAGGAATCGTTAATCTCTGTTTACATAAATATCTAAAATGAATTTTAAGCTTGACTAAAGGGAAATTAAGGGATACTTGATTGACATTGCCAAACCATTCTGCTTTTGCCAATCCACACTGCCATTAATTGTTTGTGAATAAGAATCTTGAACTCCGTTCTGGTGTAATAGCTGACATGTGAGCTGATAGGGTTGTTTTCTTTCAATGAACCCTTATAGAGAAACATTTATTTTGTTTTCTGCAGAAACCATCATCTTAACCATTCCAGGCTCATCAGTGTTAACCTCTGTGCATGCCCAATAATGAAAAGCCCTAAGAGTAGGACTGTTTCCATTTTAAGGGACTCTTTAATGTCAGCAACAACAGCTTCATCTCAGATCAGGCTTTTAAATGCTGCACAAAAAACATGGTTACTTTCATACAATAGCATGCCACAAATCACTGAACATGGTATTTGCAAACACAATCAGAACTCTGGCTGCTGGATGTAAAAATGACCAAAACTTATTGAAATCATAAAAACTTACAGCTTAAAAAGAGGCCATTCAGCCTATCATATCTGAAACTAAAGAATCAAGAGTGAAGCAGAGCTCCCCAAGACAAAATTCACTCAAGACGTTTTGCATAGTATCTTTGGGTTGAGACATGCTGCTCTCTTTTAAGAATTCTTGACACTCCTCTTTCTCCAATATATGTATCATGTGAGGGAGTATTCAAGCTTCAATGGGTCGCTCCCTAATGACAAGACTTTCCAATGATATACAGGACAGTAGGCAAACTAGATTAATTGTGTTCCACTGAGCAGTTCTGAGACATGGCTGAACATTTCAAATGCAATCTCAAATTTTGTTGGATACCTTCCAAGCAATACTTTTAGCCCAGCTAAGCAGGTTCTGGCAAATATACTCACAATATACTGGGAGACAAAGTGAAGGCCAAATAACAACTCACCAGATATTGGTTCAGCCCAAAATTCTCTCTACTGAGTTGCAAATGGGAAATTATACTCTTCTCCTGTCCTGGAATTTTAGATCTTTGAAAGAAAAGGCTAAATGACACTATTGAGGCCATCATTATTTTTCCTTTTTTTTCTAATCTTTGGTTTGGAATTGAGAGTTTACAATTGAGAATTGAACTTTGAACAGCAGATTGTGTTTTAAAGAAAGAGGAGAAAACAAAAGACAGATGTTTACTTCTGAGAACTAGCCTGGAAAGATAATGCAAGTTAATTACTACTCTAAGGACACTGCACACATTTCAGCACTGAGATATTGTGAGGCTCAAGGACTAGCAGGTGGTTACACGGTGAATTGAGTAAAAAGTGAGGTCTGCAGATGCTGGAGATCACAGCTGAAAATGTGTTGCTGGTTAAAGCACAGCAGGTTAGGCAGCATCCAAGGAACAGGAAATTCGACGTTTCAGGCCAGAGCCCTTTATCAGGATGAACATTCCTGATGAAGGGCTCTGGCCCGAAACGTTGAATTTCCTGTTCCTTGGATGCTGCCTAACCTGCTGTGCTTTAACCAGCAACACATTTTCAGCTGTGATCTCCAGCATCTGCAGACCTCACTTTTTACTCGAAGATTTTAACCTACTGCGAATCCTCTTGCAAGGATGCCTTCCTTGAAGAGGCTCTCTTCCTCCCTCTACAAGGATTTCAGTGAGTCTCTCTCTCACTGCACCCCCCAGGTCATCTCCTCTGCACAGAAGCTCTTCAGCCACGTTCTCAAACAGACTCGTTACCACAGCCACATCTCCTTCCTCAGCACCTGCCTACGGAACCGACTGATCCCACACGGACTCCAAACTACATTCCAACCAACTAAAAATTTGGACCCTACACGGTGAATTGGTTAATCAAGAAAATGTGCAAAAACAAAGAGTGCACTGGGTTTTATTTTTGTTTTGGTCAGGACGCAGATATGCTTTGAAACCTGCTGCAATAGGTTTTTCTTTTGGTTTTGCTTTCTGTAATCATTCTCCCATTCTAGACTTGTTGAAAGTCCTGAGAAAAGAATTCCAGTCCATAGAATAAACAGGATACATCTCCAGAGATATGTGGAATCAGTTTGGTGGTTTCAGAATTCAGGCAAGATGCAGTCCTACCAGCCTGTAATGCAACCCATCAGGTATCTTATATATTCTATATTAGTAGGATCAAGTTCAATACCGATTAATGAATAGTTTTAAACAAAGAAATTGATTTCGTTTAAGGTGATTTAACATTTTTACTGTCAAAAACAAGACTGCTTCCTTGCCACTGTCATTAACAATTAGAGGTTTGGTGTGCTCATGTTTAGTTCTTCTGAGAGTTGTGATGTCATGTTAAACAGGGGCTGTCTGTTGTAGATTCTTGATAATTCTGTCCATATGTTGTTGGTCTATGTCCTGTCTTACAGATAATCCACACGGTAATCTGAAGAAACAGTAGCTACAAAAATGTTATAAAAATCGATACTTCCTGTGACTATGTGGAAAGATGCATGGACTTGTATCCATCCTTGGCATCAAGCTTAGAAAAATATTGACACCTGAGAATTTGGGATTAAACTTTCCCGAAAATGGAATCTTGTACAAGCACCCATTTTTAGTGCATTATTCAGTTGCCTTGGATTTAAACGTACATGTACAGTGCTGCTTTTCTTACAAATACACACAGTCGAGTTATTCTACTCAACATGATACTTAACAGACTGTCCGGATGATGCTGTTTTGTAACATGGATCCAATTCCAGCCTTACTTGAACATGAATGTTACAGCAAAGGATAAGGTCTAGTGAAGATCCACAAGGGTCTGTATTGGGACCACAACTTTTCACACTATACATTAACAATCTGGACAAAGGAGCTGAGGGCATTGTTGCTGAGTTTGCAGATGACACAAAGGCAAGTGGAGGGACAGGCAGTGTTGAGGAAGTGGGAAGGTTGCAGATGCTCTTGGACAAGCTAAAAGAGTGGACAAAGAAATGACAGATGAAATACAATGTGGGAAAATGTGAGATTATGCACTTTGGTAGGAAGGATAGAGGCATAAAGTGTTTCCTGAATGGGAAAGGCTTTGTAAATCTGAAACACAAAGGGACTTAGTAGTCCTAGTTCAGGATTCTCTTAAGGTTAACATTAAGGTTCAGTTGACAATAAAGGAGGCAAATGTAATGTTAGCATTAATTTCAAGAGGGCTAGAATTTAAGGAGTAAGGATGTACTGCTGGGATTGTAGAAGGCTCTGTTCAGACTGCATTTGAAATATTGTGAGCAGTTTTAGGCCCTGTATTCAAGGAAGGTTGTGCTGCCATTGGAGGAAATCTTGAAGTGGTTTAAAAGAAAGATCTTGGAGCTACAGGCTTTACAAATGACAAGTGGTTGAGGACTCTGGATCTGTACTCATTGGAGTTGAGAAGAATGCTGCAATACTGAGAGGCGTGGTTAGAGCGGACTCGAAGAAGATGCTTCCACTAGTTGGAGAAACAAGGATCTGTGGACATAGCCTCAGAATGAAGAAACAATCCTTTAGAACTGAGATAATGAGGAATTTCTTCAGTCAGAGGGTGGTAAATCGATGGAATACATTGCTGCAGAGAGTTGTGGAGACCAAATCATTGAATGCATTAAAGACAGAGATCAATACAATCTTGATTGGTAATGGAATCAAATTTGCAGGGAGAAGACAGGCTGAATGGGGTGAGAAATATATCAGCCATGATCAAATGCAGCAGACTAGATGTGCTGAATGGCCTAGTTTTCCTCCTATATCTTATTGTCCTATAGTGAATATTGTCGATGTCCTGCCAAAATGCCTTTAAAGTTGCCAATTGTCACAAATTGGCCAGTATAATTGGGAGTCAGGTCATGGATAAACTCAGTGTTGCATTCTGGAGTCTTTGGTGCTGCTGCAGAAGAATTTACTGTCTTGGGAATGAGAATGAAACATAGATCTGTGCACGCTGGTTGACAACAAGTCAACAACATTGCTGTGGGTTTCGATTAACCTCAATGCCAGACCAGGTAAGGTCAGCAGATTCCTTCCATAATGGACATTAGTGAACCAAATAGGCTGTTTCCTAATAATTGACATTCGGTTTCATGGCCATCAGCTGACTTCTAGTTCCAGATTTTTATTGAATTCACATTTCACCATCTACCATGGTGGGATTTGAACCCAGGTCACCGGAACATTACATGGATTCCTGGATTAATAGTCTCGTGATAATACCACCAGATATTATCTGGAAACAAATTGAATTCCAGTCCGCTGACAAAGGTTGTCATGGCAAAGAATATAAATCTGCCACTGATGGTTTGAAAGTTTGCTTTGAGACTGAACTTGTTATGAGCTTGATAACAATAAGCGTAATCTAAAGCTAGCCAATGATATTTCAATGAGGAAAATCAGACCAGTAACAGAGACTGTCCCTCAAACAAAACAGAACAGTTCAGAAGACATAAAAGGCTGCAGAAAATCAGCACCAAGAAGGAGCAAGGCTAGGAGCCAAAGGAGGATTCGAAATCAACAAAACCAGTGAAGCTTGAAGTGATCATTTAAATTAAGCCAGTGGGAGGTAATTCAGGGCCGGAAGCTGAGAAATGTTTGGAAGGTGTACACAGCAGAGTTGCTTGAATTAAACAAGGTGAAGACAGGCCAACATTATCAGAAATGGTCGTGACAGCACCCAAAAACGTTAGAGCAGTAATCATTAAAGAAAACAACAAAAGGCCAGGGAAGACGATGCAAGATCATGGGACAGAGGGGAAATCTTAGCAACTTTATAAGTGAGGATGAAAGGAGTTCTCAGACACGTCAGGATAAAGGTGAAGGTGAAGGCTCCCCTTGTGAACGAGTTTAGCAGAAGCTGAGCACCCACCTGATGACAGTCGCGTTTGAGTCAAAGTTAAGGGAAAATTCATTCCCAAAATATTAAGGAACATACCATACAAGAAAAATTATGATTCAAGGGTGCCAGAGGCTTACTAATGAGGTAAAAATCAGAGTTACGCATTTGGAGATCATTGGAACAGAATCAAATTTCAAACCTCAACTAGTCCATTACATTCATGTGAAATTCAATGAGAATAAGGTGTAGGATGCAAGTCCAGACACCCTACCGGAGCCAAATGTGAAATTACCACTTAGTCACCTTCTGGAAATCAAATTTAGAAATCTGCCTGAATCCAGCACATGTGTTACATGGTCAATGAAGGGTTAAACCTCAGAAAGACAGCACAGATTAGGAACAATGTGGCTGCTGTTCCAGTCTGGTTTTGAACACAGATTAGGATGAAGCAAATAAGTACAGAATACATTGCTATCCTGATTTTTGTTCTGTTGTTTCATTCTAACTTTAAACAAGGATAAATATTATTTGCAATCTTTTCTCAAGATGGAATAGTGTTTTGATAGATGGGAGCTGTGGTTCATCAATCTTTAACTCCCATCGCTTGATATTAATACCTGGTTCTTCACAGGCAAAAATGGATTTTTAAGCATTACAACCACTGATTTAAAATCGCTACAGCAATCAACTAATCACAGGTTGAGCAAGTTCATAAGACATTTAATAAACATGAACCATTCGGAGTTGCAATTAACCTCATTAGCAAAAAGCATTGCAATTCACATAGCTGCACTTTAACCTTTATGGATAAATTTCACAAATAGGGATGAAAGAATTACCAGCAAATCATCCAACTTTGACAAACAAGTCAGTCACAGGAATACAAAAGTGAACTGTACTTCAAGCATCTACTTCAGCAGAGCAGCAGAGAGAGAACAATAGACTTCCCACCCAAGTTAAAATGTAAATATTTGGACCAGTCAGGTGTTCTGCAATATGCATTTGCTAGACATTCACTCCTGGTCATGTTCTACCTTGCAGTGAGGAAGAGCCCAGGTAAAGGAGGAGAAAGGGTCACATTCTCTGAGATATGTCATGATAATATGATGGGTGAGCCATCCAAACCAGCTGCACAAGGTGGTGCATAAAATTCTTTTGATGGCCAAGATAGACAAGATTCTCTAATACTGTGTAGATTCTACCAACATTGTTACCTTTTCTTTGTAGCTTCCCGCACAGGAACGCAATGATGCTTGCACCAATGCAGAGTTACGAAATAAGGCAGAATTAGGAGAACAACGTAAGCACAAATTCCTTCAACAGCATGTAAACATTCTAAAGTCAAAAATCATCACATCAGCCGCATGAAGAAATAAAGCTGTTAGGGGACATTAAGTTAAAATAATAAATATGAAAAAACAAAACAAATTCATAATTTTCATAACTTTCCGTACTGAACAACCAACCTTGTGTCCTCACATATGACACTGGTAATGGTTTCTTAAAAAACGTTTCCAGGTGATAGACATGATGCTGCCCCTTCATCATCAGTTATGTTGGAAACAGCGTGCAGGTACTTTTGCTCTTTTCTTGAGAGGACAGGCATCTTCAGGTCATCTGAGCTCATGACAGCTGTGATTTTCTATCGGTCCCCTTCACAGCAGCAGAGGCCCACTCCCTTAAGTTCCGCACTCTGAAGCAGTATTGTCAATGGCAGAGCAACATGAGGAGTGACTGTCTCCACAGAAGGGCCCTGAGAACAGCTCCCAATTGCAGCTGCTGGTCATTTACCACCATATGAGTTCCTATTCTGTCCTGAGAGGAACCAGGAGCTGAATGTGACTCCAGGTACTTTGCCCATCTTTCACTGCTGTTCCACATCCCGAAGCATAAAGATAAGGCAAAAGAGGTCAGGGAGCATGCCCAGTATCCCATCACTACTGGCTTTGACCATCCATTTGACCATTAGGCACTCCCTAATCTCTCAAAAAAGGAAGCCACATGTGGGTGTCCGCATAAACCCATTGATTGTTTCCAGAGAAACTCTTCTGGTGTCCCTGCGCTACACTTTCTGCCACCTACAGAGGCTGTTTATCAGCCTGGAGCTCAGCAACTGGTTCAACCCCTACACTTCGCCAACTGTCAGAGAACAGCAATAACTCAACAGCTCATCTGGTGAATGGGACGTAATCCAGGCCAGCGTTTGGATCCTTTGTAGACAAGTTGCATATAGCTACCATGGTACATGCATTTGTGCTGGTGTTAGGTGAGGAACAAGATTGTGACACTGACTTCCTTCTCAGAAGCTATCATTGATCCTTTTGGACTTGTGATTGCAACTGCCAATATGCCATCTGTGGGAGGAACAAACAACAAGAATGAAAGACACCATCATCATTTGAGACAACTTAATATAGGCATACTGCCTAAAAATAGAGAAATGGGGTGGCACAGCGGCTCAGTGATTAGCACTGCTGCCTTACAGGGCTAGAGACCCAGTTCAATTCGCGTCTCGAGCAACTGTCAGTGCAGAGTTTGCGCATTCTCCCTGTGTCTGCGTGGGCTTCCTCCCACAATCCAAAGATGTGCAGGTCAGGTGAATTCGCCATGCTAAATTGCCCATAGTGTCAGATGCATTAATCAGGGGTATATAGAGGGAATGGGTCTGAGTGGGTTTCTCTTTGGAGAGTCGGTGTGGACTTGTTGGGCTGAAGGGCCATACTGTAGAGAATCTAACCTGAATGGCATCCAAGTAACCCTGTGGTATCGCGATCTTCCTGGGGTACATGGTGGTCTCTTAGCATGGCATGGCATTAGTGTGGTCTCCTGGTCTCAAGATGATCCCAGAGTAATCTCCTAGCCTCATGAACCTTGAACTGAAGCTTAGAGAGGTCTGGAGTCAAGGCCTGGAGTCAGTGGACTGGAGGCTAAGTACCAGCGTGGTCTGGATTGGAACACCATGATTCTGAACTGTTACTTCTGCCGGACTTCTTATTTCTCTATTTTCTAACAGTGTGTAACTGGAATAAACAAAAACCAGGTGCCTTTGTACTTAGGATAAGGTTGTAAGCAGTGACATAAACTTTTCAATGTACTTGTTTGAGTATATGTGATAATAAAGCTAATTCTAATTCTAATTTATCATCATGGTCAGTGAGTCTGATGCATTCTTCCTGGTGGTGGTTTCAGTTGTGGCTATCACAGTGGTGGCATGGTGGTGCAGGTTTATTCCTTCTGGTGATGGTGGTAATGTGACAGCTTCAGGCAGTGACTGAGATGGTGATGGCTTAAGCAATGGCTTCAGTGACTTGGTGGGTCCGGTCTATCTCTCCTTGCTATGATGGCAATTGCAGTGGCCTTGCTGATAGCTTTGGAAGTGGCAGTGTAATGGGTGTGGTTCCGAAGCCCTTGCTTTGGTAGTCTTGGCATTGGTGCCCCATAGCCATTCCGGAAACCCAGGAGCCATGGAGGGGACAAAAGTGAACTTCACCCTAACTTTGTCTCAATTACTTCTTTTGATAACTTCTCTAATTAAAATGGCGCAGAATTATGGCAACTTATACATATCACACTGTATTCTCATGAATACAAGTGACAGTTTATTGCTATTCTATTTATTCAAATGTTTGGTAAGTTTGATCGGGCCCCTCCACATTTCCTCTTCATATCAAAATGGCCGCCTTGCAGCCTCTGTGACAAAGACAGTTGAAAGATAAAGTTTGAGGTTTGGCTTCCTTGAATTGCAGCATCTGCAGTTTTTTTTGTCTCTTCATATTAAGAATTGGTGATATCATTGAAGGAATCAAGTTTCACACTGATGGAACATTTTCAAGACAGAAGCAAAACAATTAGGGAAAAAAAAATAATTTTGCCTTGTACGTATGTTTCGTAGGATTTCCTTCCACAGTGAATTCAAAAGGCAAATTTTGGCCCAAAAAATTTCAAGAGGTTGGCAGAACTGCAGTCAGTTGACTGACAACAAGCAGCCATCTGTCAGTTTGCTTCAGTGTTAACATCCCTGTATTGGTTATAGCATCAGTGGAGCTGGTGGGATTGTTGTGCCATCAGCCTTGCCTCATTAGTTAATGTCCAGATTGAAGGGGCAGGCACATAACTTTATGTTGGTCGGGAGATATGACAAAGGTCAAGTGCAAAAATGGATCGTTGCCTTTGTGTTGAGAGAGGAAAGTTCCAGTAATGTGCAAGCTCTAAGTTTTGTTTATCACTATTTCACTTCATTGCAAGCCTCTAAGGTTTTTGAATACAGCCAAACTACAATTTAATCCAGAGACAGCAACATTGCAGCAGCTGAGACACAGAGAATCAGACAGATACATACATATTTCTGTCCTCTGGGACAGTCATTAAAATTCATAACTTGCTGTGAAATGTATGCGCTGATATTTTCTGTCACCAGGATAATTCTTTGAGGGATTGAAGAGCTTTTCAATGCAAAAGAAGGAGCATCGAATCCACTTCTTAGATTGCCTTACATGCCTGTAAGATTTTAATCGGCAGTAATCTCAGCTCATTCTCGCATTGTCAGGCTGTGACAGTGAAGTATTGCAAGGATCAGTACTTGGGCCCCAACTATTCATAATGCTTAGCAAAGATTTGGACAAGGGGACCAAATGCAATATTTCCAATTTTATGAATGATACACAGCTAAGCAGGAATGTGTGTTGTGAGGAAGATGTCAAAAAAGGCTTTGGACAGACTTAGTGACTGGGAAAGTAAATGGCGGATAGAATATTAATTGGAAAAAATGTGAAGTTATCCACTTTGGTAGGAAGAACAAATGAGCAAAATATTTCTTTAATAGTGGATGTTTGGAAAGTGTAGTTTTGCAAAGGCTCTTGGGCCTCCTTGTCAATAACTTAATGAAGGCTAACAATAAGGTGCTGCAAGCTATTAGGAAGGCGAATGGTGTATTAGCTGTTATTGTGAGACAGTTTGAATAAATCTTGCTTCAAATGCATAAGAGCTTTATTAAACTGCACCTAGGGTACCATGTGCAGTTTTTTTAAATTCTCATCTCAGGAAAGATATTATCACAGAGGGAGAACAAAAAAAGGCTCATCAGATTTCCTCCTGGAACAGCAGGACGATTTCATGAAGAGAGCTGGGTAAACTGGGACTGTATTCTCTAGAGCTTCAAACAATGAGAGCTGATCTCATTGAACTTTACAAAATACAGAGGCAGAGACAAAGATAGATGCAGGTAGTATTTTTCCCAGTTGGGGAGTTAAGAACCATGGAGAATAATTTATAAATAAGGGAATGCCATTTTGGATCAAGATGAGGAAAATACTTTTCATTCAGAAGGTCACAAATTATCTGGAATTCTCTGCCAAATTATGTTGTGGAAGCTCAGTTTTTGAGTTGATTTAAATTAGAGGTATAAAAACTTTGAAAATTAATCGTATAAAGGGTTATGGGGATAGTGTGAGTAAAAGACATTGAAGTGCTAGATTAGTCATAGTGTCACTCAGTCATTGAGATGTACATCATGGACACAGACCCATTAGTCCCAACCCAATCTAGTTCCACCTGCCAGCCCATATCCGTCTAAACCCTTCCTATTCATACACCCATCCAGATGGCCTTTGAATGTTGTAATTGTAACAGCTTCCACCAATCCCTCTGGCAGCTCATTCCAGAGGAGTGAGATCAGAATTCCACACAATATTGAAAAAGTGGACTAATCAATGTCCTATACAACTGCAACATGACCTCCCAACTCCTGTATTCAATACTCTGACCAATAAAGGAAAGCATACCAAATACCTTCTTCACTATCCTATCTACCTGTGAATCCACTTTTAAAGAACTATGAAACTATGAAACTGCACTCCAAACTGCACAGCAACACTCCCTAAGACCTTAGTTTTAAGTGTCTAAGTTCTGCTCTGATTTGCCTTTCCAAAATGCAGCACCTCACATTTATCTAAATTAAACTCCGTCTGCCACTCCTCAGCCCATTTGCCCATATGATCAAGGTTTCATTTTATTCTGAGGAAACATTTTTTTCTGTCCACTACACCTCCAATTTTGGAGTCATCTGCAAACTTACTAACAATACCTATGCACATAGGAAATAATTGTGTTGGCTCAATGGGTTAAATGGCCTACATCAGTTTATATGGCTCTAATCATTGTGTGTACTGGCCACATGTGTCTTTCCTATGGCACTTAACACATCACCCTGGTCTGAATCTTATATTTAATTGATTATTATATTTTTCTCTGAGGCAGAAAAGATGATTGCAGGATGGAGTCAGCTGGGACAGGCCTGGGATTGGGGCCAATGGAATGCGCAGTCATTTTTATTCCTTAGCACTGGCTTGGAGATTATTGAAAAATCATTACACCCATCAACCCCAAGTAATTCCTGATACATCTCTCAATGCCAACTCCCCCTTCTCTTGCTTTCGCCCCATTACTCCCCCATTCTCTCACCTGCCTGTGTGCTGTCACCTTGCCACTGACATTCCTCCCCTCTGCTCACCCTCCTTACAACCCTTTCAGATCTCCTCTAACAACTCTGTGTTTGTCTCCCTTCTTGCAAATCCCTGTCCATTCTTTTCCTGCCATTACTTTTTTTCCATTGTAAGATTTTAAGGACCATTTCACTTTCAATATAAGGCCGAAGTCAAATACAACTATAGATTGCGTTTAAGAGAGCAAATCAAAACAATGACTTGTTCTGATTTATTACAAGATCTATTCGAAATGCAAATACATTTTTCAAATTTTACAGAATTTATTAAGTTTATCACAACAAATACAAAATAAATACTACTTAATAAAAACAGTGGCTTTCAGTATATCCACTATGAGAGGCCAGTTCATGACACTGGTTAAATGGGCACCAGCTCTAGCACATGCTCTTCTACCATGAAGAAGTTCTCCTCCTCTCTCCACAAGAATCTCAGTGAGTCTCTGTCTCACTGCAACCCCCAGGTCATCTCCTCTGCCCTGAAGTTTCACCAGTTTCCTCATTTCCCCTTCCCCACCTTACCCCAGTTCGAACCTTCCAGCTCAGCACTGTCCTCACGACCTGTCCTACCTGCCAATCTCCCCTCCCACCTATCCGCTCCACCCTCCTCTCTGACCTATCACCTCCATCCCCACCCCCATTCACTTGTTGTACTCTTTGTTACCTTCTCCCCAGCTGCCGCCCCACCTCCTTCCCCTAGTTATCGCTCCACGCTGGAGGCTCTCTGCCTCTATTCCTGATGAAGGGCTTTTGCCCAAAACGTCAATTTTCCTCAGATGCTGCCTGACCTGCTGTGCTTTTCCAGCACCACTCTAATCTGAACTCTGGTTTCCAGCATCTGCAGTCCTCACTTTTGACTAGCTCTTGTTTTGTTCTACTTACTAATGTTCTCCTTCTGTCTGCCATCTTTCGCCTTGTATAACAAACCACCATGAATTATCAGTTATTAACCCTTTCTAATCATTAATCTCTGTGCGTGGTCAATGACATCCTGAACTCAAGTTGGCATTATAGTGCACGACTGACACACAGACAGTTCATAGTCAACTTTGACTTGGAGGTGTCAGTGTTGGACTGGGGTGGACAAAGTTAGAAATCACACAACACCAAGTTAGAGTCCAACAGGTTTATTTGGAAGCATTAGCTTTCAGAGCACCACTCCTTCATCAGGTGGTTGTGGAGGTTAAGATCATGCTCACAGAATTTATAGCAAAGGAGTCCAGTATCATGGAGATAAGCTACAGTAAACAATCTTTTATAATGGGATATGCAGAAACCAGCATGCTATTGGCATCACTTCCTACTGTCTCCCGATTCATTCTTTGTCATGACAGTCACTTTGTAAAATTATCCCTCTTGTAGCAGCTTGTCACCCTTTGTTTATCAACTAGAATTTTATCAAGGTAAGTAGACCAGTGCACAATTTATACATGTGCTTAGAACATGCAGTGTCACCTTCCAGTGATTAACCATCAATGCAAATAATACAACTGTCACACCAAATTATTCCAGAAAATTCCAAGCGAAAAGAACCATGTGTGAATCCACATTAACTGCTGATGTCTTCAACCAATTAATGTTTGAAATACCCATATGATCTAATAGGTATCATTCTTTTGTATGCTTTAAGTTACAGAACTAAACCAATACAAAACATAGCTGTGTCCTCTGCAAAGACATATTTATCTTCATTAGCATAAGCTTACATTAGTTTCAATCAAAAGAGCAACCATAAAACCAGAAAACCATGACCTTATTTTTGATCTGAACCAAATGACTTCCTTCCTTAAAGAAACTGTTTTAAAACTGACTTCATTTTAATCAAGCATAGTTTAATATCTCACTTGTTTGATAAAATAATATTAATTGAAAAATAACTCTCAAATCACCCCACGCCCCACACTTCCCCTCTTCCACTCCCATTCCCATTTCCTCCCATCTCTCATGTAGCCCTATCAGAATTTTTCAAAGCATTAATTAAGACTTCACTACCATTCTATTACATACACTGATTTCAAACAAAAATGAAATTACAAACATAGTTTATTCATTACATACATTTAAGATCATTTTTGTGTTACAATAGTAAGGTCACCCTTTGGAAAACATGTTTTATACAATAAAATCATCAAGAAAGTGAAAGGGTTTCAATCACTCTCTTTGCATCCCTGACTTTCCCAGTCACTAGTCGTCTCTAGAACATGCTGCCTTTGATCTGGCCACATTTTCCATGCTTTTTGGATCATATTCTGCTGTGTGAAGTAAAATGATAAAAGCTTTTTAAGCCATAGACTGTGTCGTGTTTGCTGAATTCATGAATGACTTCTGCCAACTCAGTTTCTAAAAATGCAGCTTGTTCAACCACAATCCCAGTGGAATCCTCTTGGGTACCTGCTTCGGAAATGCATCGAAACTAATTTCCTGAATTAAGAAACATGAAAAGGCATCCAATTGTCACAGCATAATAAATAACACAAAATAAACACAATTTCATTGTTTAGTTTTCTTGTGCAATTTTTCAAAAGTTCTTGTTGTGGAATTTAATTAATATTCATAAAACTAAAAATGACAAGGTTGACTCAACTGGTTGATGGCTTTGCAAATACTCTGCTGTAAATAAAACAATAATTCTTGTCCTGTCTGAAAATGAGAACTATTCAAATGACAATTGAAATCAAATTTATATTCAAAAAGAGCTGTTTTAAATGATTAATAATGGTACTTTTTTGGCATTGGGAGAATTTTATTACATCACTGTCTATAACGTGCACTAATCTGGAGAATAGTTTGAGCTGGCCATTCACAATCATAATGAAATACTTAGATCTGATGATTTGATAAGTGTTTTGTGAATGATTGGGAGAATTGGCAATGTCTACAAATCATGCTTTATGCAGTTATACTATATTTTAAAGACAACATACAGGTAGTTCTCTTATAACATGGTAGTTGTGTTCCGTGTAACGTTATGTTATAGAAAATCGTGTAATATAAATATTGGGGCCTATGGGAAAAACAGGGTTGGGGCAAACCACCAAAAATACCAGTTAAAATTAAACCAAACATGATAGTTAGCCTAAGACAACCTATAGCTCAGTATAAGTAAATGTTAAAACCATATACTTTAAATATAATAGTTAAGTCAACACTTTAACACTAAAATCACCGGCTACAGCATTGTACCTTTCACAAAGCTCTTCACCAGAAAGCATGCGAGCCAACTGACCAGGTAATGCTGAGGCAGAATCCAGTGCTCTGTCCACCGTGACACTTAGTGTCCGGGGATGGAAAGGGTAACTATTCAAAGGGGGAGAAAACAGTCAGTCAGTCAGTCAGTGCAGGAATCCCTTGTGGTCATTTCCCTGAAAATACAAGTATACTGTTTTGGATACTGTTGGGGCATGCAGTGGGGTGCAGGTCTCTGGCACAGAGTCTGTCCCTGTTGCACACAATGGAAGGAGGGAAAGGAGGAGAGTGTTAGTAATTGGCGACTCAATAGTTAGAGGCTCAGACAGAAGGTTTGTTGGAACAAATGAGACTCACGGTTGGTGTGTTGCCTCCCAGGTGCCAGGGTCCGTGATGTCTTGGATCGTGTCTTTGGAGTCTTGAAGGGAGAGGGTGACCAGCCCCAAGTCATAGTCCATGTAGGTACCAATGACATAGGTAGAAAGAGGGATAGGGATATAAGACAGGATTTCAGGGAGCTAAGGTGGAAGCTGAGAGCTCGAACAAACAGAATTGTTATCTCATTTGTTAACCATACCACACGATAGCGAGGCAAGGAATAGGGAGAGATATCAGCTGAACACATGCCTGCATATAAGGTGCGCGAGGGAGGGTTTCAGGTACATGAGTAATTGGAGCTCATTCTGGGGAAGGTGGGACCTCTATAAACAGGACTGTCTTTGCTTGAACCAGAGGGGTACTAATATCCTGGGTGGGAAATTTGCTGGTACAATTTGGGTCAGTTTAAACAAGCTCAGCAGGTGGATGGGAACCTGAGGTGTAGTTCCAGTGCACAGGAGGGTGAGACTAAGAAGGGCATGGACAGGATTTCATGGTCACAGGAATCTGCTGGCAGACAGCAAGCTGGTTTGAAGTGTATCAACTTCAATGCCAGAAGTATCTGAAATAAGGTAGCTGAGCTTGCAGAATGGATAGGTACCTGGGACTTTGATGTTGTGGCCATTTCAGAGATATGGATAGAGCAGGATCAGGAATGGATATTGCAGGTTCTAGGGTTTAGATCTTTCATTAAGAACAGGCAAGGTTGTAAAAGAGGGGGAGATATGGCCTTGTTCGTCAAGGACATTATAACGGTGGCTGAAAGAACTTTTGATGAGGACTTGTCTACTGAGGTAGTATGGGCTGAATTTAGAAACAGGAGGGGAGAGACAACACTACTGGGAGTTTTGTATAGGCATCTGCAGAGTTCCAGGGATGTGGAGGAAAGGATTGGCAAAATGATTCTGGGCAGGAGTGAAAGAAACAGAGAGTGGTCATTATGGGGGACATTAACTTCCCCAACATTGATTGGAAATGCTATAACTCTAGTATGTTGGATGGATCAGTTTTTGTCTAATGCTTGCAGAAGGGTTTCCTGACACAGTATGTTGAAGGGCCAACAAGAGGGGAGGCCACACTGGATCTGTTGCTTTGTAATGAACCAGGCCAGATGTTTGATTTAGTGGTAGGTGAGCACTTTGGAGAAAGTGACCATAATTCAATTACGTTTAGTTTAGCGATGGAAAGGGATAGGTACATGCCACAGAGCCAGATTTATCGATATGAGTTATAATGTGATTAGGCAAGTAGTAGGATGCATAGGGATGGGGACAATGGAAAGGTGGAGCTGGTTTAAGGAACAGATATTGTGCATCCTTGATAAGTATGTCCCGGTTAGGCAGGGAGGAAGTGAGAAGGTAAGGGAACAGAAATTGTATCTCTTGTTACGTAGAAGAAGGGCGGCTTATGTGATGATGAGACAAGATGGTTCAAATGGAGAGTTACAGATTAGCTAGGGTGGATTTAAAGAGAGAGTTAAGAAGAGCAAAGAGAGGACATGAGCAGTCTTTAGCAAATAGAGTAAAGGAGAACCCTAAAGCTTTCTATAAGTATGTGAGGAATAAAAGGATGACTAGGGTAGGAATAGGTCCAGTCAAAGACAGAAAAGGGAAGTTGTGTGGACCCTGTGGAGGTCAGAGAGATGCTAAACAAACATATCTCATCGATTTTCACTCAGGAAAAGGAGAATATTGTAGAGGAGAAGAATGAAATATGGGATATTAGACTAGAAAGGATTGAGGTTAGTAAGAAAGAGGAGTTATCAATTCTAGAAGGATTGAAAGTAGACAAGTCTCCTGTGCCAGATGGGATTTAGCTGAGGATTCTCTGGGAAGCTCAGGAGCAGATGTTGGAGCCTTTGGCTTTGATATTTGAGTTGTCATTGTCTATAGGTTTAGTACCGGAGGACTAGAGGATTGCAAATGTTGTGCCTTTGTTCAAGAAGAGCAGTAGAGATGACCCAGGTAATTATAGACCAGAGAGCCTTATGTCTGTTGTAGGAAAAGTTTTGGAAAGGATTATAAAAAATAAGATTTATAATAATCTAACAAGTAACTATTTGATTGCAGATAGTCAACATGGTTTCGTCAAGGGCAGGTCATGTCTCACAAACCTCAATGAGTTGTTTGAAAAGGTGACAAAGCATCTGGATAAGGGTAGGGCAGTTGAAGTGGTGTACGTGGACTTCAGTAAAGCCTTTGATAAGGTTCCACATGGTAGGTTGTTGGAGAAAATGCTGAGACATATGGTTACGGGTGATTTAGCAGTTTGGATTAGAAACTGGCTTTCTGAAAATGGAAATGGTTGATGGAAAATATTCAACCTGGAGTCCAGTTACTAGTGATGTGCCACAAGGATCTGTTTTGGGACTGCTACTGTTTGTCATTTTTATAAATGGCTTAGGCGCAAGCATAGGTGGATGGGTTAGTAAGTTTGAAGATGACACTAATGTCTGTAGAGTAGCGGATAATGTGGAAGAATATTGCAAGTTGCAGGGGGACTTGGATGAACTGCAGAATTGGGCTGACAGGTGGCAAATGGAGTTCAATGCAGCTAAATGTGAGGTGATTCACTTTGGGAAGAATAACCGGAAGGCAGAATATTGGGTCAATGGGAAGATTCTTGGTAGTGTGAATGTGCAGAGGGATCTTGAAGTCCATTTACATAGACCCCTGAAAGTTGACACCCAGGTTGATAGTGCTGTTAAGAAGGTAAATGGTGTGTTGCTTGGTACAGGGCAAAAATGAGGACTGTTGGAAATCAGAGTCTAGTTTAGAGTGGTGTTGGAAAAGCACAGCAGGTCAGGCAGCATCTGAGGAGCAGGAAAAACTGACGTTTCGGGCAAAAGCCCTTCATCAGGGAATGTTGGTTTTCCTGCTCCTTGACACTGCCTGACCTGCTGTGCTTTTCCAGCACCACTCTAATCGAGACTCTGATTTCCAGCTTCTGCAGTCTTTACTTACTGGTAGAGGGATTGAGTTCCAGAGCCGTAATGTCATGCTGCAATTATACTAAACACTAGTGTAGCCACACTTGGCATGTTGCATGCAGTTCTGGTCGCCCCGTTACAGGATGGATGTGGAAACATTGGAAAATGTGCAGAGGAGATTTACCAGGATGTTGCCTGGTCTGGAGGGAAGGTCTTATGAGGAAAGGCTGAGAGACTTGGATCTGTTCTCATTGGAAAGAAGAAGGCTAAGAGCGGATTTGATAGAGACATACAAGATGATCAAGAATTAGATAGGATTGACAGTGAAAGTCTTTTTCCTATGATGATGATGTCGGCTTGTACGAGGGGGCATAGCTAAAAATTGAGGGGTGATCGATTTAAGTCAGAGGCAGGTTCTTTACTCAGAGAGTGGTAAGGGTGTGGAATGCTTGTCTGCCGATGTAGTTAACTCAACCACATGAGTGAGATTTAAACAATCCTTAGATAAGCACATGGAGGTTGATGGGATAGTGTAGGGGGATGGGCTTAGAATTGTTCACAGGTCGGCGTAACATCGAGGGCCAAAGGGCTTGTTCTGCGCTGTATTGTTCTATTTTCTATATTCTATCTTCTGTTGCTTAACAGTCAGTAGGAGGTCGCTTTATAAATAAAAAGCCCACAATTCACAAATTGTATTACAGCCAAAATTCATTGAAGGACCATGCGTTATAGGAGAACCACCTGCACAACACTCAAGAAACTAAAATGAGATGGTTAATTATACAGATATAAACACTACTGATACTGATTTTTTAAATCTTTAATACTTAGGTGGATTTATAAAGTTCTGCGCAATTTACCAGACTTTCTGTGCAATAATATCAGACAGTCAGATGACAGAATGTTTGGTGGTCTAATGAATATTTTAGAACTTGCAAAATGACTTTGGGGTGAGAAAAGCTGGAGGTCACATTGGTATGAGTACTGATTTTGGTATGCAACAACAGTATGGTAGTAAGATACGTCTTCAATCTCAGCAATATACCAGGCCAAGAAAACCTCTACATCGTATTTGTCTTGACAAAGTCAACAATGGAAGCAAGATGAATAAGTAGTGCAGGTCATCGTTGCTTTCTCTTCTGCATAAATAAAAAAAAATCCTGTTTGTACGTTCAATCCATTTTTTTTAGTGCAGCTACAATACTGATCATTATAGGTTGTTTCTAAAATGTTGCAATAAACTAAAAAGTATTTGAGAAGTCAGTAGAAGTCATTTTCGACTTCCATTTACTTCATAGTTCTATTGTATGGTTCTTTTTGTGCCAATATCTAATTTACAATTCATAATTATTATGTGATGTTTAGCATTTGGTTCCTTGGAGACTTGTAGCTCTCCTTCTAGTATAATAATTTTTTTAGTCTTTTCTGAATTGTTACATTCTTTGGTTTATCTTTCAAATTCTCTCCTGTCAGGATTCTACTCATCACTTCTTTTACAAAAATAACGTATGTTGCTTCTTCCAACCCTTTTATATTCAGAATTTTGCTGTTTTCTAAATTTGTTTCTTAAAATTCTTTTATTCTTTCCAATATGCTACATTGGTTATTTTATTTATTTGTCTTTCATCAGTCAGGCACAATGCTCATTGTTATTCTCCTATGTCGTCACATAAATCTATTCTCTGCTCTTCACATTGAATTTTTGTTTTCTTCAATTGTTCAACTTTGATGATAATCTTGTCATTTTCAAAGACTCTATATTTCTGAAACATCTGTTTTTATTGATTATTGATGGTTTTGATTCATTGTATTGCTTTTAACTTGAGCTAGGCAGATATATTCACATAGAATTGCATGCATACATGGAACAGAAATACACAACTTAGCTGACCAGATTCACTCTAATGTCAATACTCCACACCAGCTTTCTTTTATCCGAATGATCTCTTTTCATTGCTGTTCTCTTATTCATCTATTTCCTTCCTCTCATGTGTATTTTAAGCTTTCCTTGGAACACTTTAGCACTATCTACTTATTTACTTTAACGGCTCCATGTGCTAATGAGTTCCACATTTCAACTACTCTGCTTCTAAACCCCATTTGTCCTGTTCCAGAAGTTGCTTCTCCATGTTCACCCTATAAAACTCCTTCATGATTTATTCATCTTTGTCAAACCTCCTCTTGGTTTTGTAACTTTTTGCCTGATAAATCTTTCCTGATCAGTGAGTCCTTTCAGTTCTGGTAAAATCCTTGTAAATATTTTATGGACTTTCTCTATTTCTTTGCTATGCTTTCGATAGGATGGAGACATCGAAAATGGAAACAAGCATAGGCCATTTAGTAGTTGCAGCTTGCTCCATCATTCAATCTGATTACAGCTCATCGTCCAACTCAATACTTTGTTTCCAATTTCTCTCCAAACCCTTTGATCCCTTTACCTCTAGGAACTATAACCACCTACTTCTTGAAAACATTCAGTGTTTTGGCATTGACTACTTTCTGTGGTAGCAAATTATACAGGCTCTGGGTGAAGAAATTTCTTCACTCTCTGGGTGAAGAAATTTCTCCTCATCTCAATCCTATGAGAAATAGGATACAGACCAGAATTGTACACAGTACTACAAAAAGTTTAGAATATAATTTAATGGAAATGTATGTTACCTTCCTGCAGTTATATTTTGTTTCTCTGGAAATGAGCCCGAATATTTGTTTGAATTTTACTGCTTATCAATTTGTTTTGTTACTATTTGTGTTTTAAGCATTCTTTGATTGCTTTGATTAGATTAGACTTACAGTGTGGAAACAGGCCCTTCGGCCCAACAAGTCCACACCGACCCGCCGAAGTGCAACCCACCCATACCCCTACATTTACCCCTTACCTACCTCTACGGGCAATTTAGCATGGCCAATTCACCTGACCCGCACATCTTTGTGACTGTGGGAGGAAACCGGAGCACCCGGAGGAAACCCACGCAGACACGGGGAGAACGTGCAAACTCCACACAGACAGTCGCCCGAGTCGGGAATTGAACCCGGGTCTACAGGCGCTGTGAGGCAGCAGTGCTAACCACTGTGCCACCGTGCCGCCCCAACTGTGCCACCGTGCCGCCCCACTGTGCCACCGTGTTAGCTGCTTGCTTATTAAATGTTGAGAAAAACACTTGGAAGTCATGTCAACGATAGTAATGAAACAGGTAAGTTTTTGAATTTGAATTGTAGTTGAATAGCTGCCAGAGAACAGTTTCCGTTTATGATGCTCCCTCCATGCACTGAAATACTATTAATGTGCTATGTCAGCAGCATTGTTCAAAAACCTCCTGGAGAATGTCAAATTTCTTCCTTGTGTGATCGTACTATTTTTAACTGGGTTGTTTGCATTTTCTTTTCAAAGCTTGATCTTGTGATACTTTAAAACAACCTTTTCCTCTACCATTCCCAGCAGTAGGATCTCCAAAGTTAAATCCTGAAAATACGATATGTTTCTGTTATTATAACAAACACTTCGATTTGCAGTAGTGGTACAATCATAAGGTTATCATTACCACAGCCTATTATATCAATTAAACATATACAAGCACAAGCATTTCTTTGCTATGTTGCTAATGTTTGAGGACCCTTGCTCATCATGTCTCTTGGCTCTCTTTCTGTTTGTTCATGGATTAACTGCTGTATTTCGTATGAGGAATTAAATACCTGCCACTCAGACTATATATAAATTAGATGTTCACCATTACTTTATAGTCTGGAACATGATCACTCATGTAAAAATATGAAAATAAATATCAAGTCAGGTTACTTTTAGGCCATGAATGAGTATCATATTCAATTATATTTATGTTTCTTGGATAAACTAATACTAGAAAAATGCAGACAATTACAGAACGGAATAAGCCAAAGGTACACTCTAATGTTACTCAGTGCTTTCAGAAGAAAATCATTTTGCATGATAAAGATACTTGAAATAGAGATCATTTGTGAATCTTCAATTTTGCCCAGGGCAAATTCCCCTTAAGAAAGCTGAGAGGAAATCTGGTAAAGACATTCAAAATTATTGGCAGGCTGGATAAAATGGATAGGGAAATGCTGTTCCTGCTCATAAACATTACAGGAAAGACAGAACTTGGATTTAAAGTGATTTGCAAAAGACCAAATGTGAATTGAGCAAAATCATTTCCACACAACAGGTATTTAGGGTATGGAGTATGGTAGAGGAAGATTCAATTGAAGCTTTCAAGCAGATGATTATTTGGATATAAATAATGTGTAGGGATATGGGGTGAAAAGCAAAACTTTGGCACAAAGTCGTTGGATTGGCATTTGCACAATAAGCTGAATGGTCTCCTTCTGTCTTGTAACAATTCTACGATACTATAATCCTGTGAAATAGGATCTTCATAGAATCCCTACAGTGTGGAAACAGGCCCTTCAGCCCAACAAGTCCATACCATTCCTCCGAAAAGCATCCCACCCAAACCCCTACCCAATTACTTTACATTTACCCCTGACTAATGCACCTAACCTAAACATCATGAACACTATGGGCAATTTAGCACAGCTAATTCACCTAACCTGCACATCTTTGGACTGTGGGAGGAAACCCATACGGACACAGGGAGAATGTGCAAACCCCAAACAGACAGTCACCCAAGGCTGGAATTGAACCCGGGTCCCCAGCACTGTGAGGCAGCAGTGCTAACCACTGAACCACCATGCCACCCCACAGTGTAGCTATTGTATTTACATGACTAGATTTAGATTCAGCAGTTTGCTTGATTTTTAACCCAGCAATGAAATCTCTGTTACCTCTATCACTGGCTCACTGGGGCTATTGCATACATGATCTAAAAGCTGCATGCCAAAAACTCACTGGGTTCACTTTGGCAGCATCTCCCTCTCTGAAGCCTCTCAGAAACATGAAGTAAATTAAATCTTGTGAATAATCACATTAAAGTGAGAGGGTATTGGAACTTAGAGCAACCTTGCTCGGGTATCACAGAGGTATACATCACTAAAGAAGGGCTCATGCCCGAAACGTCGATTCTCCTGCTCCGTGGATGCTGCCTGACCTGCTGCACTTTTCCAGCAACACATTTTCAGCTATACATTACTAAAGAAAAGATGAAGTCACTATAGTCCGACTGGACCATTGGGCTGCTCCCTCATTACAGGTTCTCTATTCTCTCCAATATGATCTGTCCACCACTGAGCAGGGCAGCTTTAGAATGGCATTGCTTATCTGGGTGCACAGTACCTTTTTTAATATGGCATAGGCATCAGGGATTCTGGTCTTAGTGAATGGGGAGTTGCTCTGCAAATGACTTGGATTAAGATGGAGGTGAGGTTAGATGCAAGGGATGGCATAAAGGCAGTGTAGGAAGTCAATGTTGTGAGTTTGATAAGATATGGGAGAAGTTTTGCTGGTCCTCACAATGTAAAACCTTCCAAACAACTCAACGCAATTGGCACTTACCCAGATTGTTTAACCTGAGAGTTACCAAACCTCAGGCAAGGATAGAATTTGAGAAAGTGAAGCCAAAAAAAGAGAAAATGCTGGAAAATCTCAGCAGGTCTGGAAGCATCTGTAAGGAGAGAAAAGAGCTGACGTTTTGAGTCTAACTGACCCTTTGTCAAAGCTAAATAAAGGGAGAAATAGAGAGGTATTTATACTAGGCTGAGAGAAGGTGAGTGATGGCTCCAGAAGCAAAGGTAGCAATAAAGAGGTGATAATGACAGTGCATAGAGAGATTATAGGGAGATTAGGAGCTGTGAATGACCAAGCCTGAAGCCAGTGCTATGTGACAAAATATGTGGGGGATGGGGGGGTAGGGGGTGGGAGATGGGTGAAGAAGAGGCAAAATGGAATACAGGGGAGACGGGTAGCAAACGGGGAAGAGGAGAGGAAAAAGGTGATGAGAGAGTGGGGAGCGAGAGAAAGAGAGACAATCAAGAAATAAGAGGTACAGAACAGTGAAAAAAATATTAAAAAAGTGAAATAAGACAAATGAAATAAAATTACGGACCACAATGAAAACAGAAGGGTTGAGATGGGATAATCATCTGAAGTTGTTGAATTCAATGTTGAGACCGGCAGGCTATAACGTGCCTAGTTGGAAGATGAGATGCTGTTCCTCCAGTTTGCGTTGAGAGAGTGAGTTGTTCATGATGACCTCAGCCACTCTAGAAATTTAACACATGTTGTTGACATCACTCTGCATCACAAATCAGCTGTTCAAGAGTTAGAACAATCTGGAAGGAAACAGTCTGTAAGACACACTCGTGTAAGGCTCTCTGAAAGAGACTTGAAAAGCACATAGACTGTGAACACTTAGTGGAGATGGATTGGTAATTATCAAATTTAACTAAGTTAAGCTTGGTATAAAATTTCTATTCACAGTAGTGTTTAGAATCAATGTACAATTAATAGCGTCACTTTGCAATATATATCAGGAGACTGTCCTTGACTTACATTCTTCCCAACTTGTCTGCCTCACACTCAGTGTGGTTTAAAAACACAGGACAAAATAAAATCATCTCCAAACTGCACTTCCTCTTGACTAGGCCAAAACACAACCTTGATTATCACTAAAAAAATCTTGAATTCCCAACCTGACATTGATGCAGGATATCCTTACCATAGAAACAGCAGTGGTTCAAGGGATAGATCCTATATCATTTCCCAGGGCAACATGAAGTAGACAACAAATGTAATCACAGCAGGGCATCAATTTTTTCAGAGAGAGGAAGGCAATTTCAGATTTAATAATTCATGAATTGCCATCATGAGCTCTAGTATTCTCACCATCTCAGTCTCACTGATGTTTCTCACCTCATGAAAGCTGAGGTGTCATTCCCCAATCATAGATTTTTATCTTTCTGAACAAACAGGTGACTGGTTGTCACTAAATGTGCACTATGAAATAGTACCAGCTCCTCAACAACTGGTTCACCATGGAAACACAAATCCTGCATTTCGCTGCTAAATATCCAATCAACTCATTGGAAAAAGTTAAGATTTATCCAATCTAATGTAAATTATGCTTAAATGATAAGCGGCAAGTATTAATTACTTCCAAACAATCCTTCTGGTGCTAAAAGTACTTTTGCAAGCACAGAGTCCCGTTATTTCAGATTTTAATTATTGTTGAAGATTTTATAAACATTAAAAGTTAAATAAGGACCCGAAAATTTTCTTTCCGAATCTTCCAGTTGTCTGCTTTTTTTTGTTTGCAATGTATGGTTTGGCACTGAAATAAACATTCTAAATGAACACACTGTTTAGGAAGATGTGCATTTAATTTTTTTTCAGCTAAGTGCCAGTTGCATCAAGTTGTCTGGAGAGTATTACATCATAAAGACCAGCGCAATATCTCACTGTATTTTATCAAACTCACCCGTTAACTCCTCACACCACCTTTATGCCATCCCTCACCTCTGATCCCATCTCCATTCGAACAAATGCATTCCCAGAACAACCCATCAATCACTGGATACTTGCTAAGGACCAGAATCCCTGGTGCCTGTACTCTATTTAAAAGGACCTGTGCATCCAGATGAGCACTGTCACTCGGATGCTGCCCTATCACAACAGAATCCTGTCCCTGGCAAGAGAAGACAAGAAGTGCTCCTGCAGGGATGCCATGTCCTGATATACTGGTAAATACCACTCTTCATCCCACTGTAACTTCTACAGTAAACCTACTGTCTGTCACATTGATTACACTCCATATCGATAAGCAGGCCAGGGTACCTTCTGTCTCTAGTCCCTTGCAGGTAGTCAGGGTGTTGACAACTTCTGCAGAGAAAGGGCTTGTTGGGCCAGAAGCCTTCTCCTCAGTCCCTGAGGACAAGAGTATGGAAGCCTCAGAGGAAGCATTGGCGAGGCTACCTCCTGCACTCCCCACCAGTCCAGATCAATGGTGACGAATGATTTATTCATTGTCACTTATATTTCACAGTGAATAATACAGTAAAAATACAGTGAAAAGCTCCAACAATTACCATAATGCCATGCCATTTTGAATAGTTTAATAATAAAAAGGATAAAAGATATAGCTAAGTGTCTTAAACTCTAAGCCGGTTCACCAACCACACCTGTTCCTCCACCCCTCTGCCATTGCATGCGCTGGATCCAAAGTAGGAGTCACCACTCTTTAGGCACCACTTCTTCATCGTTGGGTACACCACACTGACACTGCTACTGATGCCAATGTTGGGTCCTGTGCTGCACACACAATCTCCTCCACCCTCATCTGGAAGTTCCTGGCTCCACTGCCACCTCTATGATGCCAGGAGACTGGGCTCCAGGCATATCATGCTGCTCTACAGCAATCTCACCAACACCAGAAGTGCCCACTCTGGGCCTACTGTAACCAGGGTTCCATAGATTAACTGATAGACCAGACTGCAGCCTCCATCTCATCACGAGTCCTATTCTGGCCAGTTGCCAGAGGAAGTGGTGGAGGCTGGTACAATTGCAGCATTTAAAAAGTATCTGTATGGGTATATGTTTAAGAAGGGCTTGGAGGGATATGAGCCGGGTGCTGGCAAGTGGGACTAGACTAGGTTGGGATATCTAGTCAGCATGGATGGGTTGGACCAAAGTGTCCGTTTCCGTGCTGTACATCTCTATGACTCTATATCGCTGTACTGGCACCACCACCTTGAAACATTCACTGCTGGTGCCACCTTTGATCACTGGACGAGCTTTGCCACCACTGCTGCTGTCAGCCCCGAATGATGAGAGGACGTTCCTGCTGCTGATACTGCCTCCACCTCCAGTTGCTGTGAGGAGCCGAGGCTGTTGCCAGAAAGAGGCACCATTCCTCTCTAACTGCCACGCCAGTTTTGCCGACTAACCCACAGCAAAAAGTCTTCAAAGCAAAGAAAATAAAAGAAAATGTTCAGAAGGAACAAAAAAGATAAAGAACAAAAGAAAGTATGCATACTCGGTTGAGCCCTGAGCAAAAGCCCACACACAGCTCTGCTTTTCCAACGCTATCTTGAATGAAATCAGTATTGGAATCTTGATACTGACAGCTCAATAGTAATGTTAACCTTAGAGTGTTTAAGAACACATTCTGGTGACTGTCTCACTGTGACAGCTCCACATCTGATTGAGGAAGAAAATGATCCAGGCCTCTGGCACTTGGAGGAGGACCATAGCCTGGCACCTGCTCACCCCAGACAGGAGAGGACCCTGTGATGTCAGAGGCAGGTCCACATCTACATGGAGGAACAGGAGCAGCTGACAAGGATTTGGGAGATTAATGACTCTCATTGCCTGGAAACTGCAGCAGTGCAGTGGATCATGTGACCACCTAACTGTGCCTGTGGACAGGTTGATGGTTGCCATGAAGAGCCAAGTTCAGCACCCTCAGAGTCTGCTGGAGAAGAGCACACACTTGCACTCCAACACTAAGCTCATTGAGCCTCAGGACCAGAGGCTTAGTAACAGAGGGATAGAGAACGTAGAGTGCACTCCATGTGCCCCTTCCTCAGATGGAGACAAGGCAATGCTTGGAGGCATCCATCTGGAGAAGGAAATATACACTGGGCCTTCATAACCTACCACTCAGGACACTCCAGAGCCTTAGCACTTCAGAGCCATTCAGGAACAAAGAATATGAGCTCTGTTGACAACTCGCTGCTGCCTGGAGAGCAACAATAGGAGGGCCTTCATTCCTGAAGAAGGGCTTAAGCCCGAAACGTCGAATCTCCTGTTCCTTGGATGCTGCCTGACCTGCTACGCTTTTCCAGCAACACATTTTCAGCTCTGATCTCCAACATCTGCAGACCTCACTTTCTCCTCCGAGAAACAATAGGAGTCAATCAGTTCCTTGCCCTATTCATAAACATCTCAAATTTTCTGTAGGTGGTGCTGCACCAAAGTAGTTTTCTTCTCTCAGTAAGTTTAACTGCAAAAACCCAGCAGGAAGTTTGTGGGCAAGCATATATGTGATGAATGACTGGCACAGATGAGCTGACAAAATTGGCAAACCCAGGCTATTCAATTCAAACCTTCAGATATATCTCAGATAAAAGCATTTGCATTCATGTTTAGAAAATGTTTTGAAGATGATCCTGTTGCAAAATCTGTAAATCCTGCTGCTAGTGCTTTCAGACTCTTGTTAGCATGTAATCTCATTATGCTTCTTAAACTAAGTATACTTGTAAAACACCATGATGCCTTGTTTATTAAACTAGGAGAAAATAATTTAAATTGGACTGGATGTTTCGGTGCTTGCTGCTGTCATTTGCTATTGAAAGTATGCAAAGTTTGCATCAGCCCATGGTTTCAAATAGCATGAACTTTACAGTGTTATCACTGTAAAATAAAATCTGAACTTTGGTCTCAAGTGGTGGCAAATGCATGTTATATTATGCGACAGTAATCAATGGAGCTAACTGTATAACTGCATCCCTAATCATAGTGTATGGTACCAACTTACAAAATGGTATATACTAAATGTGCCTTAATACAAAATGGTATTAAGCATTTTTAAGATGAAGTACTTTAAGAAAACAAAGCATACTCCCTTGGCCCTCTTCCAACTTGTCCATTAAAGTGAGTTATGCATCTATTTCTCCTCCTTCAGCAAATCATTAAAAGAGAGAGTGGGAGCTACAATCAACTTTGAGTTGGAGTATGAATATATACTAAATGTGCCTTAATACATAATATTTAGATATGCAGTACCAGCACTAATGGACCTGGCTGCATTATGGCTCTCAAGATAGAACAGGATTGATGCATATTAATACGCATACCTAATTTATTTTAGGGCAACTTGTGTGCTCCGAATGAGCAAATTTATTTCTGTTTGTCTTCCAACCCAAAGTGCATTCAAGTGACGTATGTAGTTGAAGTGGTGTGCAAGTGATATGCTATACATGTGGAATTACGTCAACAGGAAGAACTAGCATATGCTCAGCATGGAGGAATGAAAGTCGTTCTGAAGAATGAGCTGTCAACATAACGTCACTGAAAAGCAATAGAAACCCTTAGATATCTTTTCTAAGTGAGTAAAAATCTCAGCGTGTATACCTCTGAACTGGAATGTGCTTTAAGTGCTGAGGCACTGAGTAGTGTGAACATAATCATTGTGAAGGGAGTTCAGTCTATTGCTTTAGGAGGTGTAGAGTATCTAGAACAAAAAGAGCACTAAATTGTTGCATTGTTTGTTATTTTTCACAGATGGCTTGACAATACAATCATCAGTAAACAAAGTGTAAATCTTGCATTTCCATAATACTTTAAAATACAGGTTGTAGGTTTGCTTGCTGAGCTGGTAGGTTTGTTCCCAGACGTTTCATCACCATGCTAGGTGACATCATCAGTGAGCCTCCATTGAAGTGCTGATGTTCTGTCCTGCTTTCTATTTGTGTGTCTTGGTCTGTTGTGGTGGGTGATATAATTTCCAGTTCTTTTTCTGAGAGTCTAATAATGGAGTCCAAATTGATATGTTTATTGATGGAGTTCCAGTTTGAATGCCAGGCTTCCAGGAATTCCCGTGCATCCCTCTGTATAGCCTGTCCTTGGTGGGACGTGTTGTCCCAGTTGAAGTGGTGCCCTTCTTTGTCTGTGTGTAAGGATATTAGTGATAGTAGGTCATGTCTTTTGGTGGCTAGTTAGTGTTTGTGTATCCTGGTGGGTCGTTTCCTCCCTGTCTGTCTGATGTACTGTTTGTTGCAGTCCTTGCAGGTTATTTTGTAAATGACATTCATTTTGCTGGCTGTTGGCACAGGGTCCACCTGACAGAATTGGCAAAGAGCTGCTGTTCCAAACAGAGACTCCTTTCTTCCTGCCTTTGCTGCTGACAATGAGGTTGGTGAGGCTGGAGGGATCAGGGCAGCCAAGGCTGGGGGTCAGATTGGGGGTGGGGGGGGCGGGGTGGAGCAGGTAAGGAACACAGGTTGTAAACGTGGCTGGAGGCCTTGGGTGTGGGGCCAGGGAGAATCCTGGGGACCAGGACATGAAAGTGAGTGCTGGGAGCCTCTTGAGCTAGAGGCCTCAGAGTCTGGGAAGGTGGTGTTTGACATTGTAAAGGAGAGAGAGGGGATGCATAGGGAAGAAAGGCACTGCAAACTGGGGAATAAATGAAGTAGACTCTCTTTAAAGAAGAAAGAGTCTTTAAAGACTAGTGAGTACATTTAAAACTTTTCTACAAAGAAATATTTAGCTAATTTGAAACCAGAAGAGCAAAGTCACTAAGGAAATAAATTTCTTGCAAATGGATGTAGAGTCCATAGCTTAAGGTTGAAGGAGTTCAGAAGACACTATATTAGGGGAAAAAAGTTAATGGACACTATTGCAATGACCACCGTGTGAATTGGATAACTTAACAGTTTTATGTCATAAGAATTTACACTTTATGCGTCAGCACCTCTCAAAATGATTCACTTATTTAAAATCAGTTATGGTGCAGTGAGATTGTTAGAGACAAACATAACAATTTAGTTGTGAAATCATCAATTCACAGCAAGTGTACTTAATATCATAGCTCTTTGTCACTAGAGCCATAGACTCAAGCATCATAGAATCAGGCCCGTTGGCCCATCATGTCCATGCTGACCAACAAACACCAGTCTACAGTAATCTCATTTACCAGCATCTGGTCCATAGCCTACTCTACCCTAACATTTTAAGTGCTTAGCCAGATGCTTCCTTAGTGCTATGAGAGTACCTGCTTCCACCAACCTTCTCAAGCATCATGCTCATATTTCTACCATTGTCTGGGCAAAAATATTCTTTCTCAGATTTCCTCTAAATCATTTACACCTTACCTTAAACTTATGTCTTCTGGCCTTAGACGTATCTGTCATTCTCACGATCTACTCTATCTGTACTCTCATAATTTTGTATACCTTAATCAGATCTCCCCTCAGCATCCTCTGTTTCAAGGAAAATAAACTCAGCTTATCCATCTCTCCTCATAACTAAGAGTTTTATCCCAGACAACATCCTGGTGAATCTCCTCTGCATCCTCCCTCAAGTGCAATTACATTCTTCTAATTGTGTGGCGACCAGAACTCCACAAAATATTCCATCAGTGGCCTAACCAATGTTTTTTGAGGTTGTAACACGACTTCCCTGCTCCTATACTCTATATCCCAGCTAACAAAGGCAAGTATCCCATATGCCTTCTTCGCCATCCAGTCTACCTGTGCTGACACTTTTAGGGATTTATGGACTTTCATATCATCTGCAAATTACCAATTATACCTTCCACATTCACTTCCATGTCATTAATGAACATAACAGACAGCAAGGGTATGAACACTGATCCCTGTGGCACCCTAATCTCCACAGGTTTCCAATGACAAAAAAAAATTCTCCACCCATTGGAGTACAGTTTTGGATCCAGTTTGTCAGCTTACCTTGGATCCCATGGGCTGTTACTTTTTCGGCCAGCTTTCCATATGGGATCTTGTCAAAGACCTTACTGAGGTCCATGCAAGCCACATCAAATGCACTACACTAAACATTACATTTAGTCGCCTTTTCAAAAACTCAACTAAATTAGTCAGACAGGAACTCCCATTAACAAATCCATGCTGACTATCCCTGACCAATTCCTGCCTTTCCAGTCATTGACTAATACTGTTTGTCTGAAGTGTGCCAATTATCTTCATTAAAAGAAACTTCTGCTGCTAACATTTGACTATTTTCTTGTGTCAACTTAAGGATGGTAATGTCTAGGAAAGTAACATTTTCCTTGTTTGTTATGTCTTCGATTTTAATGGAGCATTGATGATTGAGGATATTGATCCTTTCTTTTCCAATCCTGCTTCTATGCAAGCCCAAATGTGAGTCCAAAGTGCATCACCCAATAAAGGAGACATTAAAACTGAAGAAGGACCCCCAACGATTAAAAAGCAGTTCTCAAGAAAATCTTAAGAAAAGTGCTTTAAAAATGAAGATTTCTGGTGACAATTACCTGATAATGTATTGTAGTGGTGTTGTTTGAGCAATAAGTGCTGGTCAGGACATGTGAGAGCTGTTGCCAGGTTATAGTTTGAGACATTTCTTCCAAAGTCTAACACTCCTTTAGGATTGCAGTGGTACATCAGCACAGAGATTTATGCTGCACTGTGAAAGTGAATCCACAACCTCTGATTCAGAGACCATATTTGATACATCACTACAGATGATATTATTACAATGACACAAAACCAGGAACACCTTCCCATTCTCCTGGGAAACATCAATTCCATTAGATGCAGTCACTTTAGTGACCTCCACTGCAGTATCTTTGAAAGAAACATAGGTTTTGACCTGTACCTCATAATATTTCACTGTTTCTATTGAAGGCAACATTTTTCTTTAAAGAATTAAAATATACATAGAATAATAAAATATTTTGAACTGTATTCTTTAGCTGACTTTAATTTTATGTCCAATGTGAAAATAAAATTTGGCACCCATAAACATCTGAGAGAACTTATCAGCTGACTTGGTCATTAAATGTCAGATTAGACACTCCCAATCTTGCACCAGTCACTTCATTCATTTGGATCCCCTAAAGCACGCTCTCAGTTAATTCAGTTGTGTTTTCTTGGCAGCCTTACCCGCTGAGTACCTACATTTCTTTAGAGTTTCTAAACACCAGAAGACTTGTTTTTCAACAAGTCACTCCCCCCTTTCTTGTCAAGATATTGCTTTAACCTCAGCAGGGATACAACAGTATAGATAGCAGCAGGCTCTTTTCCTTCTTAAAGGTTTATTAATCATATTATTAAAGTTAAGTATCTCAAGGTGGAGGGCGTGATTGGTGAAGTATTGTGAGCAGTATTGTTTTATGCGTAGCAAAAAGAGGAATTTCTGGGTTATCAGAAGACAATACATTTTTAATGTTGCATTCTGCAAATTAATTTATATTAAATAAAATTGGAGTCTGATTTCCTACTTCACCACCTGACATTAGTGTGAATGATCATATCTGTTTTTCCAAGTCTAGGCCAAGGTAGCACAGCAATAAGACTGAAGATAAAAGGAGAAAAGAGCAGTGCTGTGCCAGGGTTTCAGAAGCCACCTTGTGATAAAGTCACAGAGATATGCATCACTGGGCATAAATAGCAGCACAGAGGCAGAATTAGACTAGAATCAAATTGTACTGGAGAAACTTTGATTCTTCCACCAGTCAGGAGATTAATAGTAATCAGACAAGGAGCTGCACAGGTATCAGTCAGGCGACTGGTCAGTCATCAGTCAGGAATATCCTTCTAAGTTGGTTGGGTAGGTGGGACATGATTTATCCATTTACCTATTAAAAATTGAAGGATTTATCAGGGCAGTCCTCTGGTAGAGGTGCTAGGGAAATCAGCGATGGGGATTGGACACAGTATGCAGAGGAGGTCTGAATTCTGACGGGCAGCTGATTAACATGCAAGGGTTTGAGACAATACAAGATGGGAGGGCAAAGGATACTATGAGATGGGAGGGGTGTCACTGAAGGTCACATCAGCCTGCTTCAATAGTGAGACTGTGCATATCTCAGTTTGGCAGAACAAACCTGTGTGTCTGGGACCTAGGGGTGAAGTGGTGCATTGAGCAGTTAAATAAATGGGTTGGGTGGGAATATGAGGACAATAAAATGACCATGAGGCTGACCAGGAAGACAAGGCTGAAAGGAACGGGAAGCCTTGGGAGGTCACCTAGGCTGAAAGGCTGAATCAGTAACTGACTCTGAAGTGTTGCCTGTGTTGCTTCCCATCCTCCTTCAAATCAAGGATATAATTGAAATTAAAACTGACTGACAGCACATCTAGAGTGGGCAAATTAAGTATTTTTGTTCCCCTGAGGGACCAGGCTGTATTTTTGTGAAATGTGAGGCTCTTTAAGGAGCATTAGACATTCTCTCAGTACAGGTTAAAAAAACATCTGTTATCTCATAATTTTGTATACTGCATAAGCATTGACTGACTGTCAAATAAAAATCCTGGCCTCAAGCAATCTTGACCATATCATTCAACATTACAATCTAATCTTAGTGATTACTGTTCATCACAAGTAACATCAGATGAGCTGGATAGTTTCACTAAATCACCTTCCATGATTCCATTGCTTACACAAGGTACAGGAACTGCTCAGTTCACATGTTGGATTGTCAAATGTTCACATATTTTACTATATGTAAAGCTGCTCCTCTTAGACAATGCAGAGTTTATACAGCAGCATTACACAAATGACATTTACTGATGGCACCACCCTGTCTTCTTGTGAGGAAGTGGCAACGAAGCCAAAAGTTCCTCATTCCCCTTGTTGCTTTGTCTTTGTTGCTGAGCAGGTGAGTGCCTAGTCTCCTGAGGGTTGGCTGTTAGTGCCCGTGCAATTGGGGAAATTGGCGTGGTGTCCTGATTGAATGAGTAGGAAGTGTAGAAGGCAGGAAGAGTTAGTAGTTTGGAGGAATGGGTTAGGTGAATGTCATTGAGAGAATAATGAGAGAGGTAGACCAAGACCATTGGCAGTTGCAGAGTTAAAAAGAATGGGAAATAAAAGAGAGAGAGGAGATGGTGACATTTATCTTCGCTGAGGGCAAAAGATTAATAATCTTCTTTGGATGTTCCTTCAGACCATGGAGACCACACTAACCTGGGTAGTAACTTAAGACTGGCTGGCACAGTGGCATGGTATCTTTTTACCAGTCTTGTAAATCAGGACGTTATCAGGAAATCAAGGTACCAACTTGTTTTTGCTCACACAGCAACTTTGAAGGCCTATTACTGGTTCAGCTGACTTTTGGTAAACTTTAGTCCATTATTTACATTAAAATGCATTCCTCTAATGCTCAAAAACCCAGTAAGGAAAGAATTTCAACTAACGAAAGAAATGAAGGGTTATATTCAGTCAAATGTACAAAGTTGCCAAAAAAATGTTCTAAGTTTGAGGATTCAGTAAGAGAGCAACAAGGAGATGGTTGAAAAAGGAAAAGTAAATATGAAAGCAATATAGTGAGAAGCATAAAAAGTGACAGTTAATACTTCTATTGGTCAGGAAGAAAGAATGGATTAACAGAACAAAAGTGGGTCAACTACAAGAGGAATCAGAAGAATTTATGTTGTTAAGGAATAATGCAATGCCTGAGACATTAATCAAATATTTTGTGTCTGTCTTCACAGAAAAAATGCTAAACATCTCCTAGATTATTCATTATTTCTAAGGATTAGTGGAAGTAAGGATCTACAAGATATTAATACTAGTAATAAAATAATATGAAAAAAAACATTAATGAGACTTAAAGTAGATAAACTTCTGGACCTGACTATTTGTATCTCAGAACAATGCAAAAGGTGGTTCGAGAGATAATAAGTGCATTGGTTGTCATTTTTTTCAGAATTTGACAAACACTAGAATGGTTTTTAAGAGATGAGAAGGTGACAGAGAGAGAAACCTACAGACCAGTTAGTCAAATGGTCACAAGGGAAAAGAAATGCCAGAATTTTAATACAGGAGGTGATAGAAGGACAATCTAGAAAGTAATGGTATGATCAGGAAGGATCAGTATGGATTTATTAAAGAAAATCACATTGAAAATCCTGTTAAAATGTCTTGTGGATATGACTAACAGTATTGTTAAGGGGAATCAGGCAAACATGAGGTATTTAGAGTTTCAGAAGGCTTTTGGTAAGGTTCCACACAAGAAGTCAGTAAACAAATTTGAGCAGATGGGGATAGGGAGAAATATACTTGCATGGTTTAAGAACTGGCTAATGGACAGAAGGCAGAGAGTAGTAATAAATGGGTCATTGCCAGGTTGGTTAGTTGTGACCAATGGTGTACTAGCTATATCGATAATTTGTATGGGGGTGATTAAATGTCATTGTCACAGGTTGCCAACTAATGCAAAACAATGTGCAATTGTCATTCGTGAGGAGGATGCAAAGAGGGTTCAAGGAAATTTGGAGCAGCTAAGGAAGTGAGCAAGAAGTTGGCAGGTGGAATACCATGTAGTGGAAACATAAGAATATCCGCTAAGAAAACAAATTTCGAGTATGCTTTTAAAAATTGTGACGGGCTGGGAAATGTTAAATCTAAAAGGGATCTGTGTGTCCTTGTTCATGAATTATTGAAAGTTAACATGTAGGTACACTGCAAGCAGTTGAGCAACTATATGCTGCATTTGGTTTTTTTTAGCCTTTATTACAAGACAATTGTGTGAAGATTTGTCTCCTCACTAGAGAGGGGGATGAGCTCAGGAGAGGTCAGCACAGTTTCACAGTCAAATAGTATGACAGACAGTAAAGAAACAGTCAGGAATCCAATTTCAGGCACAGCAGGTAATGGCAAATCTACAAGTATATTGATTAAACCAAAAGAGAGAAATAATAAACAGGTGAATAAAGGATCAATGCTGAGGGACAAGTTACAGTGTATGGTCCAAATAAGAGTTCCAAGTCTGAATGCACGGGATGTAAGGAATAAATTAATGAGCTGCAGGCAGAAATTCAAATAGGAGATTATGATATAGTAGCCATTACTGAAACATTGCTGCAGGATAGTCTGGGTTGGAAAATAAATATACTAGGTTATAAGGTTCACTAGACAGACAGTGAAAATGACAAAAGAGGTGGAATAACCTCACTAAATTACTTCAACCATGAAGGAAGATACTATGACGGGAAAACATTCAGTGCAGACTGTATGGATAAAGGATCTAAAACAGTAATAGGTGTGTGAAGATCCCCAGTAGCAACTCTAGATTGTATGAATACAGAAATTAAGAATTTGCTTTTTAGCGAAGCTAGTATATTATTAATGGAGGATTTTAACTTTAACACAGATTGGGAGAGGCAAACAAGTACCTGTCAGGAAGTTAATGATTTTTTTTGGAGTGTCCGGAATAATTTCCTGAATAAATATGCTTTGAATGCAACAAAGGGACAAGCAATATTGGATTTAGTAATGAACCAGATTTCATTAGTAAGCTAATTGTTTGTGAACATTTATTAAATAGTGATCAT
This sequence comes from Hemiscyllium ocellatum, assembly GCF_020745735.1. Taxonomy (NCBI): domain Eukaryota; kingdom Metazoa; phylum Chordata; class Chondrichthyes; order Orectolobiformes; family Hemiscylliidae; genus Hemiscyllium; species Hemiscyllium ocellatum. The sequence goes on along the minus strand of NC_083408.1, from coordinate 63,118,956 downwards.
AACATGATTGATTTCAATTTAGCAGTTGGAAGCAAATAACATGGCTTAGCTATTAATGTTTTAGATTTAGGTAAGGCAGACTTTAGTGAGAAGAGACAGAGACAGGCCATAGTGTACTAGGAAAATCTGTTAAATGGGTAAAACAACTGAAGAATAGTGGAGGATGGTTAAGGAAATATTTAGCACAATACAAAAAACAGTCTATCCTCACAAGAGTAGAAAGTTCTACTTCACAGAAAATAAGAAGCCACAGACAATTAAAGAGATGTGGTACAATGTAAAGCTAAAAGAAAGAACTTACTAAATTGCAAATAAAAGTACAGATTCTGCTGAATGGGAAAGGTAAAACACCAGCAAATGGCCATAAAGCAATTTGAAGAGCTACTAACAGGGATTATGAAATGACATCAAAATCAACAAGACAAAATGTTATAGTTATCTAAAAGGAAAGCGGGTGGTCAGTAACAATGTTAGCCCACTAAAGACTAATGGAAAATGACAGACATGTGGAATAATTATTTTGTTCAGTACTTATAGTAGAGAACAAGTATAGCTTACCAGAGATCTCGAGGAAATTAATAGTGGATCAGGAATGGAGACTGAATAAAATTAATGTAAGAGAAACATCAGTGTTGAGGAAATTAATGCAATTAAAGAGTAACAAACCCTAGGGGCCTGACAGTTTCCGTCGGATGATGTTAAAGAAAATATATGCCCTAACTATAATCTTTCAGAATTCCCTGGACACAGGAGTAGTCCTTCTGGTTTGGAAAATGCACATGTCACTCTACTTTTTAAGAAGGATGAAAGAGGAAAACCAGGGAATTACAGACCAGTTAGCCTCACATTTGTGGTGGGGAATCTGTTGGAATCTTACATTAAGGAAATTTTCAGTTAATCAGGAACAACCAACTGGATTCATGATCAGTAGGTCATGCCTGACAAACCCCATTGAACTTTTTGAAGACATGACTAGTATTGTGGACAGTGGAATGTCTATGAATGTTGTTTATATGGACTTTCATAAGGCTTCTGATAAAGTCCCACATAAGAGACTGTTAACTAAAGTGGTACCCACAAAAGCAAGGATCAATTACTGATATGGCTTGGAAGTTGGCCAGATGGCGGATAATGGTTGAGTACTCAAATTGGCAGAATGTGACTCGTGGTGTCCCACAAGGATCTGTGTTAAGGTCTCAAAGTATTCACATTATTAATGAACAACTTTGGTAGTGAAATTGAAAGTCATAACCAAAATTTGCTGATGACACAAAGTTAGGTGGCATTGTAAACAGTGTAGTTGATATCATGAAATTACAAAAGGATACTTGTAGTTTAAGTGAATGTGCAAAACTGTAGCTGATCTGGTTCAATGTAAGTAAGTGTGACATTACCCATTTTGGATCAAAAAAGAAGAGATTACAGTACTTTCTACATGGTAGGAAGTTAAATATAGTAGATGTCCAGAGAGACTTGGAGGTTCAGGTGCACAGTTCTTTAAAGTGTCATGAGCAATTGGAAAAAATAATCAAGAATGATAACGGAATGCTGCCCTTAATATCTAGAGGACTAGAGAATAAGGATGGAAACATTGTGCTGCAGTTATATAAAATACTGGTTAGACATCATTGGAGAATGGTGAACAGATCTGGGCACCACAGCTAAAGGAAGATATATTAGCCTCAGGGAGAATAAAATGTACACTTATAAGAGTGATTCCTGGACTTCAGGGGTTAAGCTATTAGGACAGATAATACAAATTAAGCCTATTTTATAGAGAATTTAGAATTTAGAAGATTAGGGGTCATTCTGACTGAAGTCTTCACGATATTGACAGGAAAACATAGGGTGGATATTCTAGAACTAGGGAGCATAGTCTAAGAATTAGGGCCAGATCATTCCAGAGAGACGTTAGGAAATTAGGGCCAAAACATTCAGGAGTGACGTTAGGAACCATTTCCATATACAAAAGGGTGACAGAGATTTGGAACTCTCCCACAAACAGCAGTAGATACTGGATCAGCAGTTTAGTTTAGATCGGAGAAAGATTTTTTTTTAAATTGAACAAAGGTATTAAGCAATACAGGTCAATCTCAGGTAAATAGAATTGGGCCACACATGATTGAATAGTGAAAAAAGCTTGAGGCACTGAATGGCCTATTCCTATTCCTATGTTCATAGCTGACAAAAATGCAGGAGAATATCCTCTCAGGACAGGTTAAGTAGACCAGATATATATTCTCTGGCGTTTAGTAAAATGGGTGTGATCTCATTGAAACATAAATAGTTCTCACAGCATCAACAAGGTAGATAAAGGAAAGAAATTTCTCCTGGGTGAGATTATGGGGGGTATGTTCCTAAAGCAATGCACAAAGTTTCAGAATAGGTGGCAAGCCACTTTTGGCTAAAGGCACGGAGGATATTTCTCACTCAAGCAATGGTGCATCTTTGAAATTATCTGCCCCAGGGGGCTGTGGAGGATTCACCAGCAAGTAATGTTGAAGACTGAGACTGATAGGTTTCAACATTAAAAACATCAAGGGATATGGAGATAGAGCAGAAAAATGAGTTTAACTGGGGGAACAGCCATGACCTAATTTAGCGCCTGAGCAGGTTTGAAGGGCTGAATGGCCAACATCTGCTCCAATGTTTGATTTTTGTTTTATTATGTGAAACTGGAGTAAACCTCGAAAGGTGGCCATGTCATCAGATCAAATGAATAACCATTGTGAGTTCCTGCTAATTGTGCATGTTTGCAGGCATTCAAGGGCTACCTCAAAGCTGAGGCAGAATTTGACTGCAAAGATGTAAATAATTGTTTTTTTTATTTTAGAGCATTAAAATGGCCACTGTGCACTGAAACTAGTAAATTGTTCTGAATAGTTTATATAAACATTATTGGTTACTTAAAATTGAGTTAAATACAATAGTGTATTAAATATTCATACTTATGTCAATAAATAATTACATAAGCGGAGGTACATCAGGAAATACTTGTTCAATGTAAAAGCAGTAAAACAAAACTTCCTAAAATAGGACAATAAAGTTCACTGGTTAACATGGCTACCTCAGAGTGCCAGGGAACCAGATTTGATTCCAGCCTTGGGTAACTGTGCGGGGTTTGCACAATTTCCGTCTATTTGTGGGCTTCCCTTGGGTGCTGTGGTTTTCTCTCATAGTCTAAATATGTGCAGGTTAGGTGGATTGGCCATGCTAAGTTGCCCCATAGTATCAAGAGGTACAGGCTAGGGAAATTAACCTAGGTAAATACAGGGATAATGAGGGAGGGTTGGTGTAGAATTGGTAGTCCAAATGGCTTCTTACTGCACTGTTGGGGTTCTAAAATGCAGCACAATTGCATTGATTCATAGATGAATTTACATTTGTGATTTTGCAAAAGAGTTTAAGTGAACTTTATTTCAGAAAATTAATGTAAAGTAATTTTGAACACGATTTGTAATCAAATTGTCAATTGCTTTCAAATGGTAACCATAACCTGTGGTGACTGCATTAAATTCAGCAGTAGTAATGACGTTCAATCTTAAAGTTAGCTAACTGTTAAACTAATGAATTATTTTCTTTTACCTTGAGTATATATGCCACTGCTCCCTTCCAAGGCTCATATTTGAATAATAGTCCTTGTCAGAGATAAATCACACTTGGGGAACTGTATTCAGCAAAATGCAAGATTTTACAGAATGAGGGGAAAAATTGTGAGGATAAAGCAAAATACATAACAATAACATCAAAAGGTAAAGATTAAGATTTCACGATGCACAATTCAAGAGAAAATGATAATCTAAAGAAATTGCAGCTGCTCCCACAGTCTTCTGACTGATATTTTTATCTGTGTTCATTCATTGACTGATTGCCATACCTCAGTGATTTCCTTCCTCCCACATAGCAGTTTGTATCACATTTGTTACTGTGGGCATATTGTCTCCTTTCCTCCTACCTACCTAATTGCACTACACCTACCTAAAGTCAGCTGTCAATATCAAAACGCACCAGCTACACATGTGGAAAATCAGAAATAAGCTAATCGTTGTGACAAATCCAGATCCAAATTAGTGAACCATGTATAATGCTCCTGTCAATATTTTAGTTCTTGATATTTTATTGTCTATATTTTGTTTTCTCGTGAGTGTAAAGGCATGGACTGTGAAATTGGAGACAGCTTGGACATGTGGCACAGGATACAGGATTACCCCCTGCCAGTAGCTTTGGATGCTGACAGCATGCTAATGTTGTGCTGCTGCTGCTAATTGAAATGATTGCAGCATACAGTGAACATGAGACACATCGTTGAGTAGCTGCAGACCTGAGCAGGGGATGCAAAATGTGAAAATTATTTAGTTAGCTTGGATTATTTAAAGGGAGTTGCATAGTGGCTGCAGGAAATGATTCCCCATCTAATTCTGACCTAGCAAACATAGAAGGACGATAGAACGTGACTGGAAATAATCCAGGCTTCTCCACCGCTACCATACAGAACCTCATCACCTCAGGAGATCTCCCACCCACAGCTTCCAACCTCATAGTCCAGGAAACCCGCACTGCCCGGTTCTACTTCCTTCCCAAGACCAAAAGTCTGACCACCCTGGCCGACCCATTGTCTCAGCATGCTCCTGCCCCACTGAACTCATCTCTACCTACCTCGACACTGTCCTATTCCCCCCTAGTCCAGGAACTCCCCACATATGTTTGAGACACCACCCATGCTCTCCACCTCCTCCTCAAAGACTTTCGTTTCCCCAGCCCCCAACGCTTCATCTTCACCATGGATATCCAATCCCTCTACACCTTCATCAGCCAAGATCAGGGCCTACAAGCCCTCCGTTTCTTCTTCTCCCGACGTCCCCAACAGTACCCTTCCAGCGACACTCTCATTCGTTTGGCCGAACTGGTTCTCACCTTTAACAATTTCTCCTTCGAATCCTCCCACATCTTCCAGATCAAAAAGGTAGCCATAGACACACGTATGGGCCCCAACTATGCCTGTCTTTGTTGGCTACGTAGAACAGTCCATTATCCGTAATTACACCGGCACCACTCCCCACCTCTTCCTCCTTTACATTGATGACTGCATTGGTGCCACCTCAGGCTCCCGCGAGGATGTTGAATAATTCATCAACTTCACCAACACATTCCACCCTGACCGTAAATTTACCTGGACCATCTCTGACACCTCCCTCCCCTTCCTGGACCTCTCCATCTCCATTAATGACGACCGACTTGACACCGACATTTTTTACAAACCCACCGACACCTATAGCTGCCTGGATTACACCTCTTCTCACCCTACCTCCTGTAAAAATGCCATCCCGTATTCCCAATTCCTCCGCCTCCACCATATCTGCTCCCAGGAGGACCAGTTCCACCATAGAACACACCAGATGGCCTCCTTCTTTAGAGACCGCAATTTCCCATCCGACATGATTAAAGATGCCCTCCAATACATCTCGTCCACATCTCGCACCTCCACCCTCAGATCCCACTCCTCCAACCATAACAAGGACAGAACCCCACTGGTGCGCACCTTCCACCCTACCAACCTTCGCAAAAACCAAATCATCTACTGACATTTCTGCCACCTCCAAACAGATCCCACCACCAGGGATATATTTCCCTCCTCTCCTCTTTCCGTCTTCTGCAAAGACCGCTCCCTGTGTGACTACCTGGTCAGGTGCACACCCCCTACAACCCACCCTCCCGTCCTGGCACCTTCCCCTGCCAGCGCAAGAATTGTAAAACCTGCACCCACACCTTCTCCCTCACCTCCATCCAAGGTCCTAAAGGAGCCTTCCACATCCATCAAAGTTTTATCTGCACATCCACCAATATCATTTATTGTATCCGTTGCTCCCGATGCGGTCTCCTCTACATTGGGGAGACAGGATGCCTCCTAGCAGAGCATTAAGAGATGCTTAACAGGCAAGGTACTAACATGTATGCATGTCCTGACCTGCAGTTGGTCTGAAATCATTGAAGTTGTTGATATGCTCCAAACAAATCCAGTCTCTTACACCTCACTTCTCTCTTACCTGACTATTTCTTCTGAACTTTCCAGCTGCAGATTATGTAAACATTCAACTCATTTCTCCCCCTGCTCTTTGCATTCCAGCCTGCTTTTATGTGTTTCTCTTTCCAAACACCCAACAACTACTAAATAGCCAGGCAATAGCCAAAGAGCAATAAGACAAAGAAGAGGAAGAGTGCCACACCTCTCACAGCCAGCAGCTCAGATAATGGCACGACAAATGTTTGTAGGATAATGTAAAGGTGGGATCTGCATGTGGTAAAACATCAGATGCTAACTGCAAGGACAAATAACAAGGATAATGTCAGGGAAATGGAGGATAATGTTACACTGGAGCTTGCCTCATTTTTGTGCAACACATTGAATTTGTTCATGTGAAAAATGACCTTGATAAATAAAAGACATTATATGTTTCAGTGCACAAGTTGAGGTTTGAAGCCTCAAAAGTCCAAAAATGGCATTTGATTTGTATGTTAAGAATGATAGTGAACCACTGGAGTGTTCCTTGTGCTCACCCATTTGAAATGTCGCTGACACCCACACAAACAGAGGGCATGTTTTAAACTCATGCAACTTTGGAACACGATCTGTATCCATGAAATAACTCCATAGGCCAGTATCCACCACCCTTTATTTAGACATGAACAGTCTTTGACTTCAGTGCTGCCTCATTCAGAGCCAGCTTTCAGAGCGAACAGGAAGTCTGGCACTGCTGTTCTGATCTGTCAGCCAGGGCTCCCTGATTGGACCAGATTGTTCTCTGAGGTTCAGCTGGCTGACTTCACTACAGTCAACTCAATCTCTTATTGATCAGAAAAATAGGTTAACTAAAAAAGAAACCTGATCTGTTATTTCCTAATCTGGTACAATAAACAAAACAAAGTTGATAAGTAATGCAAATATAGTTTGTAGTTTTTCAAAAAGGAGATTGATGTATTCACTAAGTAAATGCAATAAATACAAAGTTTAGGGTCAAACAAAGGACTTGTCAGCTCAACATGTTTTTGGTGTATAACAGCAAACTTATCTTATCAGACAAGGGTTATTGGGTTATTTTCTTAATGATTATTAGCCAGGAAATATTGGATGGTTGAAAATGGTTCTAAGATTTGGGTAATTTCACTATGATACCCCGGCTCAATTAAAAGAGGGGAGCCGGGGAAGATTTTTTTCAACTTTCACAAGTATGTTTTTCTCTGAAAGGTGGTGCTTCCAGTTAATTATATTCTTTAAGTACACCTTAAGACATGTATACAAACCCTTAATTTTAATTTTGTCAACTTATAACCACATGTTAAACTGACGTCCCAACTTTAGTTCACTTGGTTCCTCTGGTATATGCATCAGGCATTGTCCTTTTCCCATCCAAAGGGTAAGTTCCACGTCCCCTGACCCCTCACAATGCAACACATGATAACAGAGATTAACAGGACCTTTTTCTTTCATATGTTAATGCATTATTGCCTTTTTTGACAGTTGGGAAAACACTATAATCTATGGCACCAATTGAACAAGATTTTTCAAAGCAAGGGCAAATTTATCTTTGCAAGGCAGATCCCTAAGCTGAATCAGTGTATTATAAATCCATCTACTTTATCTTGGAGCAAATAATAGTAACACACAAGGCTTTTAAAACATTCCACACTTACCTTTCAAAATGTTCCCAACCTCTGAGCAGTTTTCTCCCTGTTGGCATGAACTCCTGAAGGAGATGCAATTTTAGGGCTTACAAAACCCAGACCAGCACATGAAAACAATATGTGCAGAGAAAGCTGGGCGTGTCTTTTGGGAAAATAAGATGTAGGTAGAAAAGAGCAGATCAGAAGATTAGCAGAAATAGTCAATATCTGGAATAAGTATATAAATGGGACAAAGGACCAGGCTAGGAAATGGGTGAGAAGTACAAGGGGACAGTTTAGACTGCACCATATTTTGGGGTGGGAGAAGACAGAGATTATGCCTTGGATGGGGTAAAGGACAATGCGTGATGCAGGAACTGAGTGAACTCATGTTGAGACATCTGTTTAACATGTAATTTTAAGTTGACAAGACTGGAATTGAGTAAGGATCTGTTTACGTGACTTTAGATATATTTGATAAATATAAAAAGGGTGAGTATTTGTTATTTTATGGAGTACTGTCTTAAATTGTCTAAGGTTGACCCTCCCTGCAAGAAGGCAGAAGAAAATTGTTTTTTCCAGAAAAAAAACTATAATGTCTAAATTTATACTAGTCAATTATGCATTTTTATACCTTGTTACTTTGATTGGTCAGTTACACAGCAATTTAATAAGTGAATCCTCACTCCTTTAAGTAGTCAATAAAATAAATGATAAAAGATAAATAAGTGGTGGGTGCAGGTGGAGAGTAGGTGATTGCTAACTTTATAAATTCAGAATAATTAATTACATTTTTTTTTGCATGAGGAAAATAGTACATAAAAAAGATAAATATTATAATGTTTCCAGCTATGTTTCTAACACTGGTATTTCAGTATCAGTTTATCCTGTTTATTTGTTAACACTCCTGTTCCTATCTGACTCCCCAAAGTCTTTCTATGAACTAAACTCTCTGTAATTAGCAGCAAACATTTCCACTTCTGACTTTAGTCTAAAAAGAGGGCTATTGATGTAACATCTGAAGGTGATTGAACCTGGGACACCATCCAGAGTGTAGAGTGAAAGGTTAACCCTACCACTAACTGCTGACCTTATGTGCAGCCCATGTATGTAGTTGATAGTTTGTAAATAAAGGTCGTTTGAAATGATCACAGCCTCTAGCCAGGTCTCCTTCATACAGTGCCATATTCTACACCTTCCAAGACATAATTCAATAGACTGAGGAACTCTTGCAGTTACGATCACAAGCTAAGTCCCAACAAATGCACCAGTATCTTCTTTGTAATAAAACTAATGGTTTTGGTTTTCACTATAGTTTAGAAGGATGTGAGAGGATATGATCGAAATGGATAAAATTCTAACAGGGCTGGATAGGTTTGATGCAGGGAGGATGTTTCCCCTGCTTGGAGAGTCTTGAATCAGGGATTACAGTCTCAGGATGTGGGGTAGGCCATTTGGGACCAACATAAGGAAACATTTTTTCGCTCAAAGGGTCATGAACCAATTGAATTTGCTACCACAGAAACCAGGTCAGTGAATATATTCAAGAAAGAGACTGATAATTTTTTAGTCACTGAAGGATCAATGGGTATGGAGAGAAAGTAGGGCTATGGCGAAACAATAGAGGATTGTCCATAGAAGAATTGAAACTAATTCAGCCCTTTACACCTGCTCTGCTATTCAATATAATCATGGCTGATCATTCATCGTAATACTATTTTCCTGCTTTCTCCCCATATCCTTTGATGCCTTAAATCCTAAGAACTATGTCTATGATGTCTTTGAACGTCTCCAACGTTTTGGCCTCAACAGTTTCCTGTGGCAGATATATGCACGCGCACAACATTCTCTGGGCAAATAAATTTCTCAATTCAGTCCTCAATGATTTACCCCTTATCCATAGACTGTTACCCCAGGTTTTGGACTCCTCAGTGACCTGAAAAGGTCCTTCTTGCAACTACCCTGCCTAATCTTGTTAAAATCCTGTAGGTTTTGATGAGATTTCACCTCATTCTTTAGATTTAGTGAATTTGGTCCTTATCGATCTAACCTTTACTTATATGTTAGTCCTTCCATCCAAGGAATCAGTTTTCTTTGAACTCCCTCAATGATCAGAAAGTCCTTCCTTAAATAAGGACATCAAGACTGCACACAATACCCCAGATATATATGCCCTGCAGAGTTTCAGCAAGACACCTTTGCTCCTGTACTCGAATCTACTTGACCTCATAGCAAGAGGATATCATAAGAATTAAAATGTCATGATCATATTGGGTGGTGGAGCAAACTCAGAACTGCTGAATGACCTACTTCACCTAATTTCTCTGAAAGATATGGGCCAGTATTTAGAAGGTCAGAAAGGAATCAGGAATCATGTTGGATCATGGGATATGGAATGGTGAAAACATTTAGAAACTGTGGAGGTGCAGGTGTAGGGCAGCAGTTTGCACATATTGATGATGGAATCTGCATAGAATACTGAAACAGAGAAAAAAAAAATGGACTTGCACGTTTGTATTTTTCAAAAATTGTAGAAGCCAAATAAAAGAGATGGAAAAGTTAGGCAAACATAATGAAAAGTATAAACAGGCAAAACTATCAATATATACATACAACGGCATTAAAGACTTCCTTAAAATTTGCCTTTGTTCAGATTCCACATTATTGATAATAGTAATCAAAAAGTCATTCCCATCCTATTTAGATCAGACTGTCTTGGATCAAGTTAGCACAAGATGCTTTAATTAAATTATAATTATTACGATATAAAATGATCCAACTTCAAAAAGAATTGAATAAGAATGTTTTGACACCTTAAATACCACTGTAATAAATGGTTTCTAAAATGGCTTCAAACAATGTTATCATTAATGGATTCTCAGTGTTGGATAAGATCCCAGACTAGGAACCTACACAATAGGGCAGCCAGGTTTGTATACTGATCAAATACAGAGGAAATTGGTGAAAATTATTTTTAATTGCAGCGGAAAAGTAATTATAAAAGTAAAGCATATACCACATTTGGAACAGTTCTTGAAAGCTAAGCACGCTGTAAGTGATAATGAAGTGTATATGATAGTGTTTGTTCCATAACATAAAATTAATGAAATGAGCCAGAAGCCATGATCCCAAAGTCTCATGACTGTAAATGTCACAACTGAGGATCACATTGTGCAGGTGAACAATTAAGGTTTGCTATCTCAATTATAATTGCTGCTATTCTAATTGTAGTGAGTCCAGGGTGCAGCATGGATTATAAAGTATAAACAGCTGCAGAACAGCGATACCATCAGCTTGATGGAAGCAGTCCTGGATAACACCTGGATAACAAAAAGGAAAATGAAAGTGCTTATCTCGGGAATCAATTCCTTCCCATCTTCTCTTGCCTAAATCCAGGTTTATATCGGTTAAAATAAGAAAATAAACACATTGAAATGGGGACCTGAAGCCTCAGTAATGATTTAAGTGGCCTAATTGTCTTTTGGCAGATGATCAGTCCCACAAAGTGTCTCCTTTTAATTACAGCAAATGGGCTTTGCCAATCACCAGGGAATGGCATTACCTTGGTCTCTGAGAGGTTGAAAAGGGGGAAGAGGAAGCAGCTGGGCTGTCAGGGGTCCCTGAATAGCAAGATATTCAGGAAACCTCCACAAGCGAAGGCCAGGCTGACACCACAAACAGCACTATAGCCTCTTACAAAAACTGATTGGATCCTTAGATATTTCTTCAAGCCCAATGACCAATGCTGATACAATGGACTAAATCTTCCAGTATTTTAACAAAGAACTGAGCCCCAGAGAGGAGAGGACCTCATGGTCTCAGCAATTTGAGACTTCATTCAAATTAACAAGCAGCCATATTAGCAGCAGCAGGTTTAAAGGGTCACTGGGCAAACTGCCCCAAAGGACTCCGAAAATGCAGTTGAGACCCTGTTGCGCTAGGCATTTAAATCTCTGACTGCCTTTATGGAAGGTTGGCAGTAGTTGTGGAGAGCAGGGTCTGCTGAATATGTGCACTTATCTACACTCCACCATTCCAGCCAATGGTTCTCAGCACCAACAGCAAGGCATTTCCTCACATATCTCCAAGAAGAGTCATTTTAGAACAACAAATGTGGTTGTGCCTTCTACTCCCACCAGGCTTGTCATCCTCAAGCAGTGGACATTCAAGCCAAGGAAGATGCACCTACCTCTAGGTAGTACACATTCAGCATGTCTTGGTCCTATAGACACAGATGATTCTGGCGTTTAGCTACAACTGCAACTTTGAAGAGTCAAAGCCTACCCACCTGTCCAGCATCATGACATCTGATGTCCAAAGTGTGATTTGAGCAGCTGCTGCACTGTGTACAGGCAGTGAGTAAATCGGAGGTGATTGCTACTTTAGCAATTAGGCACTTTTTTTTCAGAAACAAACATAGCTAATGCATCACAGGTATTAATAAGATACATTCATTAGGGCACATGGTATTGGGGCAAAGTACTGATTTGGATTGAAAATTGGTTGACTGACAGGAAACAAAGAGTAGTGATAAACGGCTCCCTTTCGGAATGGCAGCCGGTGACCAGTGGGGTACCGCAGGGATCAATGCTGGGACCGCAGCTTTTTACAATATATATTAATGACATAGAAGATGGTATTAATAGTAACATTAGCAAATTTGCTGATGATACTAAGCTGGGTGGCAAGGTGAAATGTGAGGAGGATGTTAGGAGATTACAGGGTGACCTGGGCAGGTTAGTTGAGTGGACAGATGCATGGCAGATGCAGTTTAATGTGGATAAATGTATGGTTATCCACTTAGGGGGCAAGAACAGGAAGGCAAATTATTACCAAAATGGAATCAAGTTAGGTAAAGGGGTAGTACAAAGAGATCTGGGTGTTCTTGTACACCAGTCAATGAAGGCAAGCATGTAGGTACAGTAGGTAGTGAAGAAAGCTAATAGGGATCGAGTATAGAAGCAAAGAGGTTCTTCAGCAGCTGTACAGGGCCCTGGTGAGACCGCACCTGGAATATTGTGTGCAGTTCTGGTCTCCAAATTTGAGGAAAGACATTCTGGCCATTGAGGGAGTGCAGCCTAGGTTCACGAGGTCAATTCCTGGAATGGCGGGACTATCCTATGTTGAAAGATTGGAGCGACTGGGCTTGTATACCCTTGAGTTTAGAAGACTAAGAGGGGATCTGATTGAGACGTATAAGATTATTAAAGGATTGGACACTCTGGAGGCAGGAAACATGTTTCCGCAGATGGGTGAGTCCCGAACCAGAGGACACAGCTTAAAAATAAGGAGTAGGTCATTTAAGACAGAGATGAGGAGAAACCTCTTCACCCAGAGAGTGGTGACTGTGTGGAATGCTCTGGCCCAGAAGGCAGTGGAGGCCCAATCTCTGAATTTGTTTAAGAAAGAGTTGGATAGAGCTCTCAAGGATAGTGGAATCAAGGGTTATGGAGATAACTTTCCACGGCACTGCCTCATGCTTCCATGAGGAGGTTGAACAGTTTATCCATTTAACCAACACTTTCCATTAACGAGTTCAACACGTGGCGAGACATCGAACAATTCTTCTGCCCGCTTCACCTCCGCACCTACTTCTTCAACCAGGATTCTCGCCCACCCTCTGATGACCCCTTCCTCTTCCTCCAACACACCCCATCCACCTGGACACCCCGTGCTGGCCTCTTACCTGCCCTCGATCTTTTCATAGCCAACTGGCACAGCGACTTTAACCGCCTCAACCTGTCCACCCCTCTCACCCACTCCAACCTCTCACCCTCGGAATGTACAGCCCTCCACTCCCTCCGCTCCAACTCCAACCTCACTATCAAACCTGTAGACAAGGGAGGCACGGTAGTAGTTTGGCACATGGACCTTTACACTGCTGAGGCTAAACGCCAGCTCGCGGACACCTCCTCCTACTGCCCCCTTGACCATGACCACACCTCCCAACACGAAACCATCATCTCCCAGACCATCCATAACCTCATCACCTCAGGGTATCTCCCATCCACCGCCTCCAACCTCATAGTCCCAAAACCCCGCACTGCCCGTTTCTACCTCTTGCCCAAAATCCACAAACCTGACTGCCCTGGCCAACCCATTGTCTCAGCCTGCTCATGCCCCACCGAACTCATCTCCCAATACCTCGCCATGGTCCTGTCCCCCTTAGTCCAAGAACTGCCCACATACATTCGGGATAACACCCACGTCCTCCACCTCCTCCATGATTTTCGCTTCCCCGGTCCCCAACACCTTATCTTCACCATGGACATCCAGTCCCTGTACACCTCCATCCCCCATCACGAAGGACTCAAAGCCCTCCGCTTCTTCCTTTCCCGCCATACCAACCAGTACCCTTCCACTGATACCCTCCTTCAACTGACTGAACTGGTCCTCACCCTGAACAACTTCTCTTTCCAATCCTCCCACTTCCTCCAAACCAAAGGAGTAGCCATGGGCACCCGCATGGGCCCCAACTATGCCTGCCTCTTTGTAGGATATGTGGAACAGTCCATCTTCCACAGCTACACTGGCACCACACCCCACCTTTTCCTCCGCTACATCGATGAATGTATCGGCACTGCCTCATGCTCCCACGAGGAGGTTGAACAGTTCATCCACTTTACCAACACTTTCCACCCTGACCTCAAATTTATCTGGACTATCTCAGACTCCTCCCTCCCCTCCCTAGACCTTTCCATTTCTATCTTGGACGATCAAATTAACACGGATGTTTACTATAAACCGACTGACTCCCACAGCTACCTAGATTACACCTCCTCCCACCCTGCCCCTGTAAAAACGCCTCCCATATTCCCAATTCCTTCGTCTCTGCCGCATCTGCTCCCAGGAGGACCAGTTCCAATACCGTACAACCCAGATGGCTTCCTTCTTCAAAGACCGCAATTTCCCCCAGATGTGATCGATGATGCCCTCCACCGTATCTCCTCCACTTGCCGGTCCTCCGCCCTTGAGCCCCGCCCCTCCAATCACCACCACGACAGAACCCCACTGGTCCTCACCTACCACCCCACCCTCTATATACATCGTATCATCCGTCCTCATTTCCGCCACCTCCAAACGGAGCCCACCACCAGAGATATATTTCCCTCCCCTCCCCTATCAGCGTTCCGAAAAGACTACTCTCTCCGTGACTCCCTCGTCAGGTCCACACCCCCCACCAACCCAACCTCCACTCTTGGCACCTTCCCCTGCAACCGCAAGAAATGCATAACTTGCGCCCACACTTCCCCCCTTACTTCCCTCCAAGGCCCAAAGGGATCCTTCCATATCCACCACAAATTCACCTGCACCTCCACATACATCATTTATTGCATCTGCTGCACCCGATGTGGCCTCCTCTATATTGGGGAGACAGGCCGCCTACTTGCGGAATGTTTCAGAGAACGCCTCTGGGACACCCGGACAGACCAACCCAACCACCCCCTGGCTCAACACTTCAACTCCCCCTCCCACTCCACCAAGGGTATGTAGGTCCATTGACTCCTCCATCGCCAGACCATAGCAACACGACGGCTGGAGGAAGAGTGCCTCATCTTCCACCTACCACAAGAGATGAACTCAGATTTCTCCTCCCCCCATCTTGTCTCAGTCTAATCCCTCGAACTCAGCACTGCCTTCCTAACCTGCAATCTTCTTCGTGACCTCTCCACCCCAACCCCCACTCCGGCCTATCACCCTCACCTTGACCTCCTTCCACCTATCGCATTTCCAACGCCCCTTCCCCTAGTCCCTCCTCCCTACCTTTTATCTCAGCCTTCTGGACACACTTTCCTCATTCCTGAAGAAGGACTCATGTCCGAAACGTCGACTTTCCTGCTCCTTGGATGCTGCCTGACCTGCTGCGCTTTTCCAGCAACACATTTTCAGCTCGGATCTCCAGCATCTGCAGTCCTCACTTTCTCCTTACGGAGGTAAGGCAGGAACAGGATACTGATTGAGGATGATCAGCCATGATCATAATGAATGGTGGTGCAGGCTCGAAAGGCAGAATGGCCTACTCCTGCACCTATTGCCTATTGTCTATTGTCTATTACCTTACATGGTATGGTCTGGAGTGTTTGGGATGTGGATTTGGACTACACACTGTTTGCTAATGCCAAGCATTCAAAAAGCATGAATGAGTCTCTGGTTTTTCATTTTAGTGCATGGCTGTCTGTGCAATGGAGTTGTCCCCACATCACTTGAAATCAAAGTCCCCTCCCCAACAGAATAAAATACTTAACCCTATCTATTCATTTGCTATTGCAGCTATTTTCATCTCCATCTCCATTGCACAATTCTGATTTATAGCATGATGGAAGGAAACAGTGGTAACTCTTCAAATAATAAGCCTCAGACTAAAAGAAAAGTATTGGAGAAGCTCAGCAACTCTGGCAGCACCTATAGATGTGAGACAGGATTACATTTCAAGTCCAATAAGACTCTTATTTGGAATAAGTTCTGTGTCTGTCTGTATTAGTAGTGGCTTTAAAGTGAGAGGTTTAAAGTTTCAGTAGTAGAGTTATGTGTTGATGGTTACAGTTTTGTTTACCTGTGGCTAAAATTTATTTATTGTAATAAATAGTAATGCGTTTTAAGTACACTTAATGCTTTTTAAGTGTGTTCCATTAACCTGATTCCATTCGACAGATAAATTGGAGAATTTGCAAATTTTGATTAAATCATTAACTTTTGGAGGAGCCCAGGGAAGAGTGGTGCTTGAGACTTAGGGCACTCTCTCAACTGTATCATAACAATGGCTACTCGATTGATGTGCGTGTGGTGCATGCGAGAGATTGATGTAGGATTGTGGCCTTCAGTAACATGTCCATTCCCTTGACTGAGGTCTGCTGACAAGCATGACAAGCTGCCTGGTTTTGTGTGTGTATTAAACTGCAAGGCAGGACAGAAATAATCTGTGCCTTTAAGCTGTGGTTGAGGGAGCAAAACAAGACAATGCAAAACACATCAAGGCAAGAGAATGAGTGATGCTGTTAGCATCCAGGCGTGTGAACTAAGTGAATGCTAAGAATGTGTGCATTTCTGTTCTCCTTCCTATTGGAAAGATATTGTGAAACTTGAAAAGGGTCCAGAAAAGATTTACAAAATGTTGCCAGGGTTGAAGGGTTTGAACTATAGGGAGAGGTGGGGTAGGCTTAGGGCTGTTTTCCCTGGAGCATCAGAGGCTGAGGGGTGACCTTTTAGAGGTTTATAAAATCATGAGGGGCATGGATAGGGTAAATAAATAAAGTCTCTTCCCTGGTGTGGGGGAGTCCAGAACTGGAGTCCGTAGGTTTAGGGTGAGAGGGGAAAGATATAAAAGAGACCTAAGGGGCAACTTTTTCACACAGTGGGTGGTACGTGTATGGAATGAGCTGCCAGAGGAAGTGGTGGAGGCTGGTACAATTGCAACATCTAAGAGGCATCTGGATGGGTATATGAATAGGGAAGGTTTGGAGGTATATGGGCCGGGTGCTGGCAGGTAGGACGAGATTGGGTTGGGATATCTGGTCGGCATGGACAAGTTGGACGAAGGGTCTGTTTCTGTGCTATACATCTATGATTATGCCTATAACTAAGAAAGTGCATGAACTTGGTGCCTCTTACTTACATTGCAGCGTTTTTGCTGTGCAATTTCAATGAGAAGTGCTGGTGTGCTACAAAATGCATCATTGAAGTGCAAAAGCACACGTACATAAATTGGATATGTGCTACAATGATATGGAGAGGCTGGCAGATTTTGAATGCTGATATTCATGACATTGGTTGCTGTTCATTGAGCATGCCCTGAAATGTTTGTGCGAAGTGTCCAGGAATGGGGACCACAGTCACCAGGTACCCACTCTGACTTTCATGTCAGGAATTCTTATCGTCAAGTTTTTATTTGATGGTTAGGAAAACGTGGGCATGCATATTGTGTAGGAACAAGGGTGATAATGAAGGCTAATCCTGTGAATAAGCTTGTTACCATTCAGTAGCATGAATCTCATCTTAATATCTGAGGTTTGCTTAGAAAATACAACTTTATAGAATCCCTACAGTGTGGAAGGAGGCCATTTTGACTATCAAGCCCACACCAGCACTTTCAAAAGCATCCCACGCAGACCCAAACCCTAGTCTATTTATTAATCCACCTAACCTGTACATCCCTGGACACTATGGGCAATTTAGTATGGCAGGCCAGTCCACCTAACCTGCACATCCTTGGGATGTCGGAGAAAACTGGGGCATATAGAGGAAAGCCATGTAGACATGGGGGGAAACGTGCAAACTTCACACAGACTGTCGTCCGAAGTTGGAATCGAACCCAGCTGTTGTGAGAAAACAATGCTAATGACCGAGTCACCATGCCACCCATTTGGCTGTCTGGACATCAGGAAAGGACTTAGTTGACATTTCACACAGTTCTCCCAAGGAGTGTACCCTTGGATGCTGGAAACTAGTTTCAATATGGAAGTCGTTTGGAGCAAGCAGTGAGCTGAGTCCACTAGCTGCTTGCTGTGGCCACTTCCTCCAAACTAAAGGAGTTGCCATGGGCACCCGCTTGGGCCCCAGCTATGCCTTCCTCTTCGTGGGATATGTGGAACAGTCGATCTTCCGCAACTACATTGGCACCACCCCCCACCTTTTCCTCCACTACATCGATGACTGTATCGGCGCTGCCTCGTGCTCCCACGAGGAGGTTGAACAGTTCTTCCACTTTACCAACACCTTCCACCCCGACCTCAAATTCACCTGGACTGTCTCAGACTCCTCCCTCCCCTTCCTCAACCTTTCCATTTCTATCTCGGGCGACCGAATCAACACGGACATCTACTATAAACCGACTGACTCCCACAGCTACCTAGACTACACCTCCTCCCACCCTGCCCCTGTAAAAACGCCATCCCATATTCCCAATTCATTCGTCTCCGCCACATCTGCTCCCAGGAGGACCAGTTCCAATACCATACAGCCCAGATGGCCTCCTTCTTCAAGGACCGCAGATTCCCCCCAGACATGATCGACGATGCCCTCCACCTCATCTCCTCCACTTCCCGCTCCTCCGCCCTTGAGCCCCGCCCCTCTAACCGCCACCAGGACAGAACCCCGCTAGTTCTCACCTACCACCCCACCAACCTCCATATACAGCGTATCATCCGCCGTCATTTTCTCCACATCCAAACGGACCCCACCACCAGGGATATATTTCCCTCTCCCCCCCCCCATCAGTGTTCCGAAAAGACCACTCCCTCCGTGACTCCCTCGTCAGGTCCATACCCCCCACCAACCCGATCTCCACTCTGGCACCTTCCCCTGCAACCGCAAGAAATGCAAAACTTGCGCCCACACTTCCTCCCTCACTTCTCTCCAAGGCCCCAAGGAATCCTTCCATATCAGCCACAAATTTACCTGCACCTCCACACACATCATCTATTGCATCCGCTGCACCCAGTGTGGCCTCCTCTATATTGGGGAGTCAGGCCGCCTACTTACGGAACATTTCAGAGAACACCTCTGGGACACCCGGACCAACCAACCCAACCACTCCATGGCTCAACACTTTAACTCCCCCCCCACTCCACCAAGGACATGCAGGTCCTTGGACTCCTCCATCGCCAGACCATAACAACACGACGATTGGAGGAAGAGCGCCTCATCTTCCGCCTGGGAACCCTCCAACCACAAGGGATGAACTCAGATTTCTCCAGTTTCCTCATTTCCCCTCCCCCCATCTTGTCTCAGTCAAATCCCTCGAACTCAGCACTGCCTTCCTAACCTGCAATCTTCTTCCTGACCTCTCCTCCCCCACCCCACTCCAGCCTATCACCCTCACCTTGACCTCCTTCCACCTATCGCATCTCCATCGCCCCTCCCCAAGTCCCTCCTCCCTACCTTTTATCTTAGCCTGCTGGACACACTTTCCTCATTCCTGAAGAAGGGCTTATGCCCGAAACATTGAATTTCCTGTTCCTTGGATGCTGCCTGACCTTCTGCGCTTTTCCAGCAACACATTTTCAGCTGCTGTGGTTTCTTTGTCTTTAGACTTTAGACTTACAGTGTGGAAACAGGCCCTCCGGCCCAACAAGTCCACACCGACCCGCCGAAGCGCAACCCACCCATACCCCTACATTTACCCCTTACCTAACACTACGGGCAATTTAGCTTGGCCAATTCACCTGACCCGCACATCTTTGGACTGTGGGAGGAAACCGGAGCACCCGGAGGAAACCCACGCAGACACGGGGAGAACGTGCAAACTCCACACAGTCAGTCGCCTGAGTCGGGAATTGAACCCGGGTCTACAGGCGCTGTGAGGCAGCAGTGCTAACCACTGTGCCACCGTGCCGCCCACACTTTGTCAAGTGTGTTTGGTGGATTTGGTAAGATGGGAAGCTGAATATTAATGAGTTGAGTTTGACTATTAGCAAGACATTTTTCAAGCAATAATCCCTGTCAGTTGGCAACTCACCGCTGCCTAATGAGACTCTTGCCATACTGCTTGTGAAAAAATAAATAAAAGATGGCGCAAGTTGATTCTGAAATCAAGATGTCATCACTACAATTGGTGTCCAATGTTGCCACACATCCTAGCCACATCAGTCAGACCCTTATAAGATTCCACTCTCTCTTGTTCTTTTGACTTCACAAGGGGACTGACTACTGTACTCCAGTTGAACTAGAAAAGCTATTAGATAGATTTTACAAGTCATTTATAGTTTGTTAGAGATTTTGAGTGGGACCTGGTGCAAAAAAAGCATTAGTAAATGAGCAAAAGGATTATACACTTAAACATGGACAAATTTTTATTTTCAAAATAACATGGTTTTCTTAATATAGTCTGAGACCAGATTGTTTAAATGTCATGCAAATAGTACACCCTGATTCCTAAACTCTGACAACCTTCAGGAATAATCTCGGATGTCAGGGAACAACACAATGCAATCAAGACTTATGTTTGTCCCATGAGAATGCTCTGCCTGAAGTAGGACCCAGTTATATTATTTCTTATCATACAACAGTCCTGCACTTATATAATGTGCAAATATGTAATTCATAGATTTCCCGTTTTGCCAAAACCAGATTCCTAGGTGATTATAAATGTGGTCAATTATTAATATTCTCTAATCAGAAATTTGAGAGTTCATAGTTCCACTCTAGGCTTTGCAGCACAAAAAAAGGCTGGTCTGACCAGCTCAGACAGTCCTAAGAGACTACTGCACTATCAAAGCTGTTGCCTTTCAGATAAAAAATTGAAACCAGCCTCCATTTGCTTTCTCAGGTGGATGAAAAGAAATCTTATAGCCCTATCTGAATAAAGAGCAGGAGAATCCTCTCCAGTGCTGCAGCTAATTATTTCCTCTCAATCAAATATCACTGAAAACAATTTATTTGGTCATTACCATATCACTGTTATTGTGAGCTTGCTAAGTAAAGATTACTACCATACATACTAGATTAGTATAGTCATTCAACCTCAAAAACATTTATTGATTGTAAAGCACTTTGGGATATTCTGAGGTCATATGAAACTGCTATAGAAATACAAGGCTTGCTTTCTTTCAACCTTTGCCTCAGCATTACAAGATTTGCTAATAATATAGCAAGTACAAAGACTGTACCATACTGATAATGTGGCATGTGCTCAAACTGAAATTGATTTAACTTTCGCTCATATTGCTATAAGATGATAACACAATAATTTGTCTAGTTAAATCATCTTAAAGCATCCCAGCACAGTTATTTAAAATTAGGTTACATGCAATTCTGGATTAAAACTGTATTGAAATGCATTTTTTTTCATAATAATCCAGTCTCATCTGTTTATCAATTTTTATCAAGTTATCCCTCTCAGTTGTATCAAAGAATAATGTTCAAGGTAATTATTTTTGAGAAAAACTGATGTCTTAATAAACTGACCAATATGCAGATTTTTTTTTTCTACTGCATTGAGGGAGAACAAACATTTTCAAAGCAGACGACATTATTCATTGCAGCCAAAGCAGAAACACTACCCATCAGATTCTAATGTTTTTGCTGATATCTGTTCAGCCCTGAAAATCCACAGCAATTGTATAGGCCTCACTCCAAAGAAATACTTGAAAGTGATGAGTTAATACTTGAAAACTCAAGTCCCAGATGTTAGAGGAGCCTTCAATATCAATCTGAATCAACTTTTGGAAGCTGTGTTGGAGTCTGATTTCACTCATTCCAAAATAGTTTGTGTCTAACTACCCAAGAATGAACAGTTATTACTAAAGCATGGGTAAAAGTACAGTACTCCCACAATATGGCATCAGTGTTGATGTAACTTATGCATTCAGATCTCTGGAATGGAAATTAAAATCACAAATGTCTGCATTGAAAATGCTACCTCTGAGCCACGCTGACAAGTTCTCAGGTCTCTTTGGAGAGAGGCCTCCTCTTCATTTCCCTCCCCCACTTGATTATCCCATACACCTCGTGGCCATGAAGGACTGGTGTCCATCACTCCTGATCCTTGCTGAAGTCTGACTTGAACAAATTCATTTCCTGGCTTTATGTATATGAAACAAGTCATTGAAATGAACTACTGCTGCTGCTCTGGGATGAGATGATCTCTCAATGGGCTGCATTCCCATTCACGAATTAAGATTAATCTCATTTTCTCCATCTCTTTGATAGATTTTTCCATTAGTTATCTGTTCACTTCCAAGCCTTCATTTCCTTTATTCATATTTGTAAATGCAATCTTATCACAATCCACACCTATTACAGGCTTCAGTTCTAATTAAGGATACTTCTACAAGATGGCAGGAGTAAGACACTCCAGCTCATTCATTCTGCCTGCTCTTCTTTTTGCCTCCATCCTAGTGCGCCTTTCCTTCTTCTCCTTCTTTGTTGTTTGCCTTCAAATTGCAGCTTCTGACAATGACTCCTGGCCTCCTGCAACCTCCATTGAGGAGTGACGATCTCTGGCCTCTGGACACAACTCCCGCCTGGTGCAGCGGACTCTCGTGGTGGCCTCCCAGCTTCCCAGAGTGACCTCTTGCTGTGGCATGGCAAGGCAAAGTCCTGGCCTCCCATAGCAACATCCCGCTGTCAGCGGGATGACCTGCCAGTGTGGCACGGCAACCTCCTGGCCTAGCACAGTAACCTCCTCCCACAGCTGTCACCCAGCCTGGCACAGCAACTTCCTCCCACAGCAGCCACCCAGCCTGGCATGGAAACTTTCCGGCTTCCTGCAGCAGCATCTCAATATGGCATGTCTCTGGCACAGTGTGGAGCCAGGGCCTAGTATGGACTGGAAGCTAAGTGCCAGTGTAGTCTGCTACACTTACCTCTTTTCTGTAATGCTGAACATTTCACTTCTGCATTATCTAAACCTTTGCAACAAATGAAGTTGTGCCTAGTTACATTTGTATCTAATTCAGAGTTGTAACTGGCAACGTAAAACCTTTCACTATACTGATTGTGGCAGTAAAGGCTGACCTATTTTATCTTGAAATAAAACTCTTTTTCTGTTTCCTGTAATAAAAACTAGATGATCCATAATTTCCATTTTTCATGAATTTACAAACAGGAAAATAAAGGTATTTTTAAAACCCAACTGATGCAAAAAATGATAGAGTATTGTTTGTCTGGAAATTAACCATTATTGAATAAATCTTAATAACTGATGAAACTTGAGAGGGATCACAATGTGCAGAAAATAAGGGAAAAAAAGATTCATAAAATATTATTCATAAAATCATCCTTTTTTATTCCCACATGCAGTTAGAACAGACCTGCATCGTTTGCTGCTAATCACATAGCAGTAGATTTCTTTCTGAAAAGGTGACAGGTTAAATGAGCGCTTGACAGTTTCAGTCTAATTTAGTCTCCATGGGATTAAATGTGTAATAGAAATGTGCTCTCAAATGCAACCTGACCTTGTAGGGCATCTGTAATTTCAGTTTCTAGGGAGCCTGATTGGATCTGGGAGATGGAATGTATGACCTATTGTTGCTGGTTCATATCGTATGCAACTTGTGCCCATTTATCCTGTGCATGTTATTGGTTACTTGACAACTGTTAAATCTTTCTCTTTATGACTAGAATGACCACCAACATAATTTTACAGCAGTTTGTTGTGTCCTAATACAGCAAAATGCAGGATATATAGTAACATCCATAACTCTGACCACGGGATGCTCTCAGTATTAACCATCAAGTGGAAAGTCAGAAATTCAAAGGATAAGTCATGTGTCAGGACATTTTCACAAATGAAAAAGGATAATATTCATTCATGGTGGCAAGATCATCTCTTCATATCATTCAGAAAAAAAAACTTGTATGAATATGGAGACTTTAACATAGTAAAATATCCCAAATTTAGCATGAAACCGTAGGTGGAGCTATTTGGGCAGGTGACAACACAAAATGGTCAAAATGGTAGGATTTTAGAAGAGTTTTAAATGAGAAGCTAGAGATAGAATTCCAGATCTTAAGGAAGAGGCAACTAAACGTTCAGCCACAAATGGCAGATCAATCGAAATGGAGGTACTCAGGAAACCAGAGTTAGAGGAGCAATGATATTTCAGAAAGTGACAAGGTTGGAACAGAATCCAGGCCATAGAGAGATTTGAAAATAAGGATGAGAATCTTAAAATAGAGTGAATGGTGGGGAATGACATCTTTTGCAAAAGCTAACCCTATGTCTCAAAATATATGCCTTCCACTGTAGAAGAGTGAAATCAAGGATGAAAGAAGACATTCACTCCACCGAAACCTCTGTCATTAATAGACTGGGGGAAATGTTGGGTCTCGTGGGGAGACCCACGTTTTAATCTTGGTTTAGGGATGTGTAGGAAGCTAAGAATAGGTTAAGTTGAAACTGAAATCAATCTGCTATGCTTGTATTAGAGGGAAGCCTACAAAACCACTCTCAGGAAGCAGGGAGAAAACTAAAATGTTTAAAGGCATTCCATGCCTCAGTTTAATAATTTTTCAAACATCAGATCATAAAAGCATGGACCTTAGACATTCCAGAAAATAAAAGATGAGAAATTTGTCAAATGCTTTTTTGGCCACAGGCTTTTGGCTCTGGACAGGAAATGTTTTCTCCATGATCAACACAATTAACTCATATCATCAACAATTCATAAATCAGTCAAATCCTGTACCTGTCGAGTAAAGTATTGCCTATACCTTTACTGAAGGAATATCAACTGAGCAGGCAGGTAAGGAATTCTGTCACATGGTGACATCTGATCACATGGAACCAGAGACAAAGTCTGTAGGGTTCTAAAAATATCCTTTATTACTATTACTTGAATAATGTTATGTTCAATGATGGCTAATCATGTTTAGTAACCAGAATGTAAACATTGCCTTACTACACTCCCTGCGCCATGGGTAGAATCTGCTGCTCTTGCTGGTTGTGTAGTGAGAAGCAGGGAGTGTTTGTAATTACATAGAATCCCAAACACTGTCAGATATCTGCATCCAGCAGAAATAGATTCTGGGAGGGAACGTGAAAGATCAAGTTTTCCCACCCTATGGTATTTGAGACTCTTCAGTGACTAGTTAAGAGCCTCATGTTTCTCCATGTTAGAGTTAGCCCAGCTGCAGGTGGTCTGGTCTGTTTTACCCTTCCATTCTGAAGAAGGGGTACTGGACCCGAACTGTTAACTCTGCTTTCACTCCAGAACTGCTGCCAGACCTGTTGAGTCTTCCCAGCAATTTTTGTTTTTGCTTCTGATCTCCAGCACCCGCTGTTCTTTAGTTTTTGTTTCCTAAATAAATATGTTTCTTTATGTAGGAGAATGGAACAGCAAAGCACATTGCTTCTTTATAAATACAAATGTATTCATTTTTGTCTCTCCTAAATTAATTTCACTTGTTTCTACTTATGTATGTTGCTAATGTTTCTCTTCAGCTGCATCCCTGTTCTTCCACAAAGTATGCCATCAACAAATTGGACGACCTGACCTGTATTGATGTAGTCTATGTCACAAACTGAGGGTCTGAATCTTTTGAGAACAGGAAATCAAAAACAGATTACTACTACACTTGTGAATTCCTTAAGTCCAATACCACTATGCATTTCTTTTGTAATCTCCTGATCCCAAATTTCACAGAAATGTGCAGTGCAGCATTGCTCAGTAAGGCCTCTTAGAGAGGAGTAGAGTAAAGGCAATTAGGACATGATCCCTACATACTGTTGTAACTGTTATATAGTAAGTTTAACTGGTCATACTTTGAATGGATGTGTGAATGGATGAGTGATTGACTCCATGAATTGAGTCTGTAAGGTGGATGAAATGTGTATGGTGAGTACATAGACATATAGGTGAGTAAGTGGTGTGGGTGAGATGGATAAATGGTGGTTGTGCAATGACGTATACATTTATTTCTTAATCATCCCTTTATTTTGTACCTTAAACAAATAACAATGATTGCAAATTCAACACAACTGAAGCAGAACTTAGAGTCGCAGAGCCACAGAGATGTACAGCACAGCAATAGATCTTTCAGTCCAACTCGTCTATGCTAATCATTTATCCTAAACTAATTTAGTCCCACCTGCCAGCACTTGGCCCATATCCCTCAAAGCCCTTCCTGTTCATATACCCATCCAGATGCCTTTTAAATGTTGTAATTGTACCAGCCTCCATCACATCCTCTGGAGATTCATTCCATCCATGAACCACCCTCTGCGTGCCCCTTAGGTCCCTTTTAAATTTTTCCCCCCTCACTCAAAACTAATGCCCTCTAGTTCTGGACTCCCTCACCCCTGGAAAAAGACCTTTTCTATTCATCATATCCATGCCCCTTATGATTTTATAAACCTCTATAAGATCACCCCACATCCTCTGACATTCCAGGGAAGACAGCCCCAGTCTATTTTAGCTCAAATCCTCCAACCCTGGCAACATCCTTGTAAATCTTTCCTGAACCCTTTCAAGTTTCACATCCTTTTGATAGGAAGAAGACCAGAATTCCACAACATATTCCAAGAATGGCCAAACAAATGTCCTGTACAGCTGCAACATGACCTCCCATCTCCTATACTCAATGCTCTAACCAATAAAGGAAAGCATACCAAATACCACCTTCACCATCCTATCTACATGCGACTCCACTTTCAAGGAGATATGAACCTGTACTCCAAGGTCTCTTTGCTCAGAAACACTCCCGAGGACCTTACAATTAAGTGTGTAAGTATTGCTCTGATTTGCTTGTTCAAAATGCAGTACCTCACATTTATCCAAATTAAACTCCATCTGTCACTCCTCAGCCCGTTGGCCCATCTGATGAAGATCCCGTTGTAATCTGAGGTAACCTTCTTCATTTCCTGATGAAGGGCTTATGCCTGAAACATCAAATTTCCTGTTCCTTGGATGCTGCCTGACCTGCTGCGCTTTTCCAGCAACACATTTTCAGCTCTGATCTCCAGCATCTGCAGACCTCACTTTCTCCTCGAAGATTTTAACCTACTGCGAATCCTCTTGCAAGGATGCCTTCCTTGAAGAAGCTCTCTTCCTCCCTGATTCCTGATGAAGGACTTATGCCCGAAACGTTGAATTTCCTGTTCTTTGGATGCTGCCTGACCTGCTGCGCTTTTCCAGCAACACATTTTCAGCTCTGATCTCCAGCATCTGTAGACCTCACTTTCCCCTCTAACCTTCTTCATTGTCCATTACACTTCCAATGTTGGTATCATCTGCAAAGTTACTAACTATACCTCCTATGTTCACATCCAAATCATTTATATAAGTGATAAAAATAATGGATCCAGCACCAATCCTTGTGACACCCCACTGGTCACACACCTCCAGTCTGTAAAAGCAACCCTCCACCACCATCTGCCTTCTACTTTCCAGCCAGTTCTGTATCCAAATGGCTAGTTATGCCTGTATTCCTTGAGATCTAACCTTGCTAACCAGTCTACCATGAGGAAACTTGCCGAATACCATACTGAAGTCCACATAGATCACGTCCACCACTCTGCCCTCAATCCTGTTTGTTACTTCTTTTAAAAATTCAATGAAGTTAGTGAGACATGATTTCCCACAGACAAAGCCATGTTGACTATCTCTAATCAGTTCTTGCCTTTCCAAATACATGTACATCCTGTCCCTCAGGATTCCCTCCAACAACTTACCTACCGCTGATGTCAGGCTCACTGGTCTATAGTTCTCTGGTTGTCCTTACCACCTTGCTCAAATAGTAGCATCACATTCGACAACCTCCAGTCTTCTGGCACCTCACCTGTGACTATCAATGATACAAATATCTTAGTAAGAAGCCCAGTAATCACTTCCCTAGCTTCCCACAGAGTTCTATGGTGCACATGATCAGGTCCTGGAGATTTATCCACCTTTATCCATTTTAAGTCATCCAGCACCACCTCCTCTGTAACATGAAACTTTTTCAAGATGTCACCATATATTTCCCCAAATTCTATATCTTCCATGTCCTTTTTCTCAGTAAAAAACTGATGCAAAATACTCGTTTAATATCTTCCCCATTTCCTGCAGCTCCCCACATAGGCTGTTTTGCTGATCTTTTAGGGGCCCTATTCTCTCCCTAGTTACCCTTCTGTTCTTAAAATCCCTTTGTATTTTGGTTAACCCTATTTGCCAAAGCTATCTCATGTCCCCTTTTTGGCCTCATGATTTCCCTCTTAAGCATACTTCTACTGCCTTCATACTCTTCTAAGGATTCACTTGATCAATCCTGTCTATACCTGACATATGCTTCCTTCTTAACCAAACCCTCATTTTCTCTCATCATCCAGCCTTTCATCATATACCTACCAGCCTTTCCTTTCATTCTTAACAGGAATATACTGTCTCTGGGCTCTTGTTATCTCATTTCTGAAGGCCATCATTTTCCAGCCATCCCGTAACCTACGATCACCTGCCCAAATTGGCATCTGAAAATTCTTGCATAATACTGTCAAAATTGGCCTTCCTCTAATTTAGAACTTCAATTTTTAGATCTGGTCTATCCTTTTCCATCACTATTTTAGAACTAATGGAATTATGGTTGCTGGACCAAAAGTGCTCTCCCACTGACACCTCAGTCACCTGCCCTGCCTTATTTCCCAAGAGTAGGTCTAGTTTTGCACCTTCTCTGGGTAGGTACATCCACATACTGAATCAGAAAATTGTCTTATGCACACTTAACAACTTCCTTTCCATCTAAACCCTTAATACTATGGCAGTTCCAGTCTATATTTGGAAAGTTAAGGATGTGGGATCATGACTTTCAGTTTATTATGCATCATATACATAGTGCTTGCTCCTCAAGAGTAGTTTTAAAGCTGGAGAGAACTTCACTATTATAATTATAATTCAATATGTCCACTTTGGGATTTTATCCAGTATAGCGATTTCATTATTAATTGCATTTTTATAATAATAAAAGCCATTCTTTATGATTGATATTTTTTGTGCACCTCAACATTCATGTCCATCTTTTAAAAAAAATGTCTGTTCATTTTATGTTGTAATAAAAGTCTGACAGGTCATCAGGCTAATTCAGTTAAAGCCCCTTGGCAAACTTGGCCCAAGATATTCTGATCTAAACAAGATTAGTGTAACTGTTTAATTGTTATTATCAATAATCTGTCACCTGAACAAAGGCAACTTTTGAGAAAACATTTAATGCTTCTTGCCTGTTTTTAAGATATATTCATTTGATTTTTTTATCGTTTTCAAAAATCAAATCAGCTTAACATTTAACATATACATTTTTTTGCTGATATTTGAGTATTGCATATCTGCAAGTCAAATGTGCTGCATTTGTGTCTCTGTGTTTAAGTTGCATTGCACTCCCCACATCCTACGATTATCACCACATGTGAATTACCTCATACTCCTGCTCAGATTGTAAATGTTCTCAGGGTTACATATCTCAGTTGTTTGCCATTGTTCTTAATTACTTCTTGTGCTTCTATACTCACTTCTTTTTGATATTAATGTCTTTACACTGAAATCCATTTTCTTAACCTTGGTTTATAAAAAGTGCTAAACATACACTCAGTGCATGCCTATGTAGTATACTTTTCATTGACTATCAAAGCAAATTATCTGTTCAGTATCCCTGGTACTTTTTGTTAGTTCATTAGGGGCCATATCCTGGCAGAGACATGAGGCTGTGAATGGTCTCCTTCTGCACTGTGACGTCTATGATTTTTATTTTCATTTTCTTTTTTGTTATACACTTTTCTAAATAGTATTTTATGATTTCTTTGTTTTTCTTTGACATTTTTATTTCATATCCCCTCTTTAGTTTTTTGTGAATCTTTATTGCCTTCTTTTTTTGCATTTGCATTCTTTGTATTCTTTCCTTTATTATTTTTGTGTTTTTCATATGCATTGCATTTTCTAATCCATTATTTTCATGCTCAGCTATCTTATTTTCAATGTAATATCTCTCAATCTCAATTAATACTTTCCTGAAATATTATTGATTATTACAGCGGTATTTTACTGCAACAGACCTGCTAGCAGATGGCA